>NC_060140.1:794569121-794872151 GCF_021461385.2 Schistocerca piceifrons
TTTAAAAGAACCAAAATCCCCAAGATTGGAAAAGTTTTGCAGAAGTTCGAAAAATAGTGCGTGCTTCAATGCGAGATGTTTTTAATAATTTCCACAATGAATCTGTCTTGGAATCTGGCAGAAAGCCCAAAGAGATTCTGGTCATACATAAAGCAGACCAGTGGCAATCAGTATCTTCACTGCTAGATAACAACGGTGAAGTCAATGATGACAGTGCCACTAAAGCAGAGTTATTAAACACAGTTTTCCGAAATTCCTTCACTAAAGAAGACGAAGTAAATATTCCTGAATTCCAATCAAGAACAACTGCCAAGATGAGAAACGTAGAAGTAGATAGCCTAGGTGTAGCAAAGCAGATTAAATCACTTAATAAAAGCAAGGCCTCCAGTCCAGATTGTATACAAGTCAGGTTCCTTTCAGAGTATGCTGGTACAATAGCTCCATATTTAGCAATTATATACAACCGCTCGCTCACAGAAAGTTCCGTACCTAAATACTGGAAAATTGCTCAAGTCACACCAATACCCAAAAAATGAAACAGGAGTAATTCGCTGAATTACAGGCCCGAATGACTAACGTCGATTTGCAGTAGTGTTTTGGAACATATACTGTGTTCGAACATTATGAATTATCTCGAAGAAAACGATTTATTGCCACATGCCACGGATTCAGAAAATATCCTTCTTGCGAAACGCAAGTAGCTCTTTATACTCATGAAGTAATGGGTGCTATCGACAGGGGATGTCCAATTGATCCCATATTTTTAGATTTCCAGAAGGCTTTCGACACCGTTCCTCACAAGCGTCTTCTAACCAGATTGCGTGCCCATGGAGTATCGCCTCAGTTGCGCGACTGGATTCGTGATTTCCTGTCAGAAAGGTCACAGTTCGTAGTAATAGACGGAAAGTCATCGAGTAAAACAGAAGTAATACCCGGCGTTATAGGCCCTCTGTTGTTCCTGACCTATACTAACGACATAAGAGACAATCAGAGTAGCCCTCTCAGATCGTTTGCAGATAATGCTCTCCTTTACCATCTTCTAAATTCATGAGACGACTAAAACGAATTGCAAAATGATTTAGATATCTGTATGGTGAGAAAAGTGGCAACTGACCCTGAATAAAGAAAACTGTGAAGTTATTCACATGAATACTGAAAGAAATCCGCTAAATTTCGATTACGCGGTAAGTCACACAAATCTAAAGGCTGTAAATCCAACTAAATGCTTAGTGATTAAAATTACAAATAACCTAAATTGGAACGACCCAATTACAAATAACCTAAATTGGAACGACCACATAGATATTGTTGTGGGTAGAACAAACCAAAGACTGCGATTCGTTGGCAGAACACTTGGAAGATGAAACAGGTCTGCTAAAGAGACTGCTTACACCACGCTTGTCCACCCTATCCTGGAGTATTGTTGTGCGGTGTGGGATCCGCATCAGGTGGAAGTGACGGATGACATCGAAAAAGTTCAAAGAAGGGCGGCTCGTTTTGTACTATCGCGGAATAGGGGAGAAAGTGCCACAGACATGATACTGGGCGCTGATGACCACGCTGTTTAGCGCCCGTAAACCTCAAACACATACACACACACACAGACATGATACGTGAACTGGAGTGGCAATCATCAAAACAAAGGTGTTTTTCATTGCGTTCAGGATCTTCTCATGAAATTTCAATCACCACGTTCCTCCTCCTACTGCGAAAACATTCTGTTGGCACTTACTTACATAGGGAGAAATGATCATCACTATAAAATAAGAGAAATCCAAGCTCACACAGAAAAATTTAAGTGATCGCTTTTCCCGCGCGCCGTTCGAGAGTGGAACCGAGAGAGACATCATGAAGGTGGTTCATTGAACCCTCTGTCAGGCACTTTATTGTGAATAGCAGAGCAATCACGTAGATGTAGACGGTTTGGAGAAAACCTTGCGAGATGCCTCCATGAAGAAGAATAGGTCTGCCCCTCTCACCAGTAGGCACGGCCATTGTCCCTGTGTGTGTGTCGTCTGTCCAGGCCTCCTTGACAACTTGATCAGTACGGACTCACTTTTCGTTAAGTCACACCACTTCGCCGATATTTATGCTACGGATGTCCCTTAAAAATCAGCATCACCATGCAGCTACATTCTCCAACAGCTTATGTTCAAAATGTTCAAATGTGTGTGAAATCTTATAGGACGTAACTGCTAAGGTCATCAGTCCCTAAGCTTACACACTACTTAACCTAAATTATGCTAAGGACAAACACACACACACCCATGGCCGAGGGAGGACTCGAATCTCCGCCGGGTCCAGCCGCACAGTCCATGACTGCAGTACCTAAGACCACTCGGCTAGTCACGCGCGGCTCCAACAGCTTATGGCCACAGAAATGTTCACAGTGAAAGGCGAGGTTGTGTAAAACTGTGGGCAAGGATGTGCGACTATCTTGAAAAAGTCCTGGTTATTTAAGTGTGAGCAGTAACTTCCCAAGTGTCAGATGTTCCTTCCAGAGATAATAACCACACACATGACGACGAAACGCGTCCTCCGCAAACGAATAGATAGTGGTAATCCGCTTATTCATACGACGTTTTTTTTCCCAGGGATGTTAAGTTTCGATGTTTCTTCAGCTTACTTTTCTTTGTCGGATATCCCTTCTTGATCTTCACAACAGTGTTTTTGTTTATATTCAGAGCTGCAGAATTTTTGTCGATTACTTTGTCAACACAGAACAGTGGGCCACCAGTAAGTTTTCATTCTAAGAGTAAAAACGTAATTGCAAACTATTTCGACCGCCTACGTACGGCCATCACCTGGCCAAGAGAACGTGCTTGAACTTCTCTATTTAAAATCTTCGACGAACTTCCCGCTGACGTCGTACCACACAAAGAATAACGGTAACGACGAATGACAGTAACAAAGAATAATAGTAACAGCTCCTACAACCGTAACAACGAACACACAGAAAGTCTCAGGGCGCAACGCTCACGCAGGACAGCAAGCATTGTAAGTAGGCTGTTTATGTTTTCTTTATGTAAGTAGGCTGTTTAGGTTTTTTTATTGGTAACGACACCTCTGTATGAAAATCACTGGCTGTGCTGTGTGCAGTCTGTGGCTGCTTTGCATTGTTGTAATACTCGCCATTGTAGTGTTAGGCAGCTGGCTGTGAACAGCGCGTAGCGCTAGGCAGTTGGAGGTGAGCCGCCAGCAGTGGTGGATGTGGGGAGAGAGATGGCGGAGATTTGTAATTTGTCATGAACTGCTATATTTATACATGATGATATCAAGGTAAATACATTGTTTGTTCTCTATTAATATCTTTCATTTGCTAACTATCCGTATCAGTAGTTAGTGCCTTCCATAGTTTGAATCTTTTATTTAGCTGGCAGTAGTGGCGCTCGCTGTATTGCAGTAGCTTGAGCAGCGAAGATTTTTGTGAGGTAAGTGATTTGTGAAAGGTATAGTTTAATGTTAGTCAGGGCCATTCTTTTGTAGGGAATTTTGAAAGTCAGATTGCGTTGCGCTAACAAAATATTGTGTGTCAGTTTAAGGACAGTCGTGTATAATTGTTCAAAGGGGACGTTTCATATGTCGACCCTTAGCCTAGGATACCTCACTGGAATCTTCTGATTTTTTCTTGTAGTTTGTGTATTTAGTGTAGCTTTTGTTTATTGCTAGCGCGTAATTGTAGAGAGAATCTCCTTTGTAGTTGCAGTCTTTCATTGTTGTACTGTAAAACAGTTGTGGCATGCATGTAGATTTGCACCAAGTATTTCGCAGCTGCGCTGGTAATTAACTAGATATTATTTTCAGTGCTATGTTAATGTATTCCCCTATCTTTGCTCTTCAAATTGTGCTTTTCTGTGTTAGCGTGTGAAATATTGTGACAATAATGGCGTGTGAAAAACGTAACACTCGGCTCCAAAGTAAACTGAGAAATGACAGTGAAGACGAAAGCAGTGCGTTGGCCCTACCATGTAATAAATTAACTAATATTCAAAGTAGTAATTTGGTAACTGTGCATAGGGAAATGGAGCGGGCGTCAAACAATGGCGTAGGCAGTGAAACAGGTAGTGAACAGGGAAGCATTATCGATCGATCGGTCGGCAACAGCTCGCCTCAGGAATCCGAAATGATAGGACACAATTTTGCAAACACTGTAGATTCAGGTTTTGCGTCCTCACCGTTTTCTCAAATGAGTCAAGACACGTTTTCCGCTTGTCAAAATGTGAATGTTGCCGGTGCAAATTCACTGCCGAAAAGCACTGAGGAACATGTTTCAGACACCAGTGCATTGTTATTACAGTTAATGCAACAATTGGGACAAGGCTACAAAAGTTAGACACAACACTTGAACAAAATCAGAAACAAACACAGCAACAGTTACACACAATGGAACAAAATCAGAGACAAACACAGCAAAAGCTTCAAAAGTTAGACTCATTGGAACAAACTCTCGAACAAACACGTGAGGATTTAACTGCTGAGTTACATAACATTGAATCGAAATGTCAGAAAGTGTGTAATGACGTAAAAACACAAATTTGTGAGCATTTTCAACCTATTTTTTCGCGGCATGAAAATGCATTACAGAATCACGAAGCAGCCATAAAAGAACTGCAAACCATTGTTCATGAAAATCATGAGACCTTGTGGGCTAAAATTGACTCAGTTGCATCTATCGATTCGGTTACGCAACTTGCAAAAACTCAGGAAAACTTAAAGGACACAGTAGATTCTATTTCAACACAAATGGACACTCTGAAGCTTGGTTCAGAAAAACACACTGAGGAAATGTGTTCATTATCAGAGAAAGTAGTTGAACTTTCGGATCAGCTAAATAATTTATCTACGAAGGTAGATGATAATCTGAATGACGCAAAACCGGTAGTCTTTAATGACACAGAACAGAGCGAACAAATTAGGAAACTGAAACAAAATCTGAATCAAATTGATACGCAACACCAAAGAGAAATCCGGGAAGTACAAGATCAGCTGACACAGGTAATACAAGAATTACGTATTTCAGAAGACACTCGCGCTCCAACACGGGAAGAGGAACTTAGAAATACGCAAAAGCCACAAAATAATAACACAGGGCATTTCAGTAATTATGAAAGAAATTGGCAAGGTACACCGAATTTTGAGATGGAACCGCCGACACGACGTAACAATGACCGAGATGCTACTCGCCGACACGATGATTTTGACTATAAGCTGTTCATTACTACACGTAAATTCAAAACGTTTAAGAATTCTGCCAACGACATTCATCCACAAGCGTGGCTCCATCAATTCTCTCATTGTTTCCCTCCCAACTGGTCGTTGGAGCACAGGTTAGAATTTATGTGTGGCTACTTAGAGAATGAACCAGGTGTAAGAATGCGATCGGTCATTCACGATTGTCACAGTGAAGGAGATTTTTATCATGCCTTCCTCTCAGCGTATTGGTCTCAAGCTACACAAGACCATGTAAAACATAACATCATAATGATAAAACACTTCGAACAATCTGAATTTTCCAGTCTTGTGAAATATTTTGAAGACATGTTGCACAAGAATCAATACCTGTCAAACCCATACAGCCCCTCAGAACTCATCCGCATTTGCTTAATCAAACTGCCTAAACATTTGCGACATATTATTTTAGCAGGACGTTGCAAAGACGACATTGAAGCTTTTCAGGGACTGTTACAAGAATTAGAAATTGACACAGACAGTCGCGGGATGCGAAAACAGGAAAACAATCACTACAGGTCACATCCGTCACAATTCCGTGACGACAGAAACGATAACTGGACGCGACAAGGCTATTCTCACCACACAAATCGTGACCAAAATAGACACCACCCGTATGACAACCGCTGGCAGAGTAGTAGTAATTACAGGGAAAGATCACCTCTCCGCAGTAATGACTATCACAGAGACAATCAGAGAAACAGACAATATGGGAACCAAAATAATTATTATCAGGGGAGATAGAATAACTTCAGACGCAACGGTCCAGCGCGCAGTTACGATTCCGGGAGAAATTCTCCACAACGTGACCGACAAGAAAGAAACTATGGAATCTACCGACATGACGACAGACAATATAATCATAACGACAGACCTGAATTTCATCAGAACTGGCGGGATTTAAACAGGGCAGGGCCCTCTCGTCACGGTGAATTTGTAGAAGTTAGGTCTCCAAATCCCAATAACGGCGCGCGCCAACAAAGAGACAGACAATGACTCGCACAGCAGGCAGCCGCGTGCGCCCGCTGGCTCAGGGAAAAATAACATAGACGCTAACCTTGAGACAAATTCCAGTATTCTTTACTGACGTATACCACTTGATAATTGCGTTAAAGTCGAACCTCTGTGTACCAGGAAGAGTAAAGGTTTACACCACATTTCTCATGTAAAACCATTTATTGACAGATAATCTGCCTTTTAACTTTGTCTTTGCCATAAAACGTTTCACTTCACGTTACTAGTATGCTTTAGAAACTGTTACCATGCAACAATGTTTGAAGTTAAATATCCAGCCAAGAACCAAGAGAAATTATTTAAACAGAAATTACAAATGCATTGTTATTGCGAACAGACGACACAGTGTAATTGTGTGTGTACATTCTTGCTTGTTAGTTGCACGATTAGAACATTTACCAGTACTGCTAATGAGATTTTAATGCAACATTTTGGTTTACTTGAAAATACATTCTGGATTTAAAGTACTTTCTGTGAGATACCAGATGAGACAATAGTTAGTTTATGTGACAGCTACACGATTTTATCACGACGCTACTAATGAGTGACAATTTACAATGTTGATTTTGCGGTGTTTCTGTTTTATATCTGCACAGTTTTTCTGTATTATTCTGGAAAGTAAAACATGTTTTAGTAGTAACTTTTATGGTATAGCTACAAGGAGACAGCCTTTTCTGTAGCACAACAATACGTTACAGCACAGTACTTTCTTCATCACGGCAATAAGCGTAATAAGTATGATATCTATACGCAAAGCATTTCACTTTGTTTATCATGAGGTAAGTACATTGACTTCTGCAGAACTTAGCTTTCGGAGGACGATAACTACGACACTTCCACAGAGATTATGTTGCGACGAGATGCACAGTTTAGCGCTACAGTACACGCATTTGAGTGATCAATTTTATACTTAAAACATTTATTTTTAAAGATTTTTTGAATTACAAAGAAAGTTTTCCGTGATACATTTCATTTCATTGCTGTAATCTGTAACACCTGAGGGTATAATCACATTAATCCTCAGGGGGGTACACACTTACTTTGTGTACCATGTGTGTGGCAACCACAAGGAACCCTAGCTAATATGGTATTTGCTTATACAACTTTACACATCGGTACCATATTTCTCTAACACACAAATTACACAGCTATCTGATCATGTAACTGAGAGATAAACATGTTTTTTACTACGTCAGTGACACATGTTTACGTAATTACACCGTTGGATAACTTCACACTTACGAAATTGTATTTTGTCTGTACTGTGTGAACTCTTCATATTTTTTCGGAACCATTGTGATACTATGAGAGCTTTGAATGATGTATTTGGTATGGATTCATGATTTTTAAAGTACGTTTGAGGCAGATGACACTTTTGACATGAGCAGAGAATTTTTTTAATTATTGGAGGAAGCTACGACGATTTTGAGATTTGACTGAGGTGTTATGATGTTATTTTTACGACGACGATGTGTATTATGCTGCTGAGGTATGTTTATGATTAATAGGCTGGTGCTATATGAGTTATTTGATTAAGCCACGTAGCTGTTATGATGAAATATTGAAGAAGTGTCGACGAATATGGTAAGGAATAATGAGTAGTGTTTAGGGACTCTGGTTTGTGAAAAAGGTTGTTGGAAACCAAGATTCGTACTTTACGAGTTATGAAATGTGCGTAAATGCGTGACTGTATCACAATGCTGACGAATATTTTATTTGGACACTTATATTTATAGGATTTTCTTTCTACAGATTTGCAACGCTAATTCTTGACCTGTGAAATATTTTTATGTGAGACTGTCACTGTAGCGGAAACTGGTGTCGTAAATATTTCCGTAAGAAAGTTAAGTGACCATCTGCACGTAATGCGTCATGGGCACGCAGTTGTGTCAAACACCTGGAGAACAAGCCATTAGGGTGTGCCTTTCCGGAAGCACAGGTAGAAAGAAAAAAGGCAGGCCTTTATCCTCGCCATTGACATTCCTTTAGAGAAAATATTGCAAATGCGACACCCTCATTACTTCCATTAACCTTGCTATTGACATTCCTTTGTAGAAAGCATCGCAAATATTACACGCTCATTACCTGAAAACATATGATTACTCGTACTTTGTGCTAATTACTGCAATGCTTATGAATTGATGGGAAATATTTGTACATCTGCACACCTGATTATGACAAGTGTCTTTCTATGAGAGTTGAGAGCTACTGACTTACGAAATGCCACATGACTATTGAATGATATTTTTATGCTTTGGTTTGCGTAATTGCTTATTTCATTTGACATCTGTTTTCCAGCTGTGTTGCAGCATTGGTTTCATAAAATAAAATTAAATGCATTTGCTAATGTGAACACTTTCTGTCAACAGATTTATTAAATAATAATTTTGTGATCCACATTCTTCAAAAAAGGAGCACTTGGAAAGGAAAGAACAATAAGAAGGGACTAGTAATAGTAACTGCATACATAATATTCTTTTCAAGTACATGGTAATATTTCTTTTACAATAAGTTGTTGTGGTGCACCACTTTAATTACTTAGACATTAAGATGTGATTATACATTTCCCTTATCTGCATTGTTATCTTTAGTGTACTATTTTTTCTGCTTGAGCTATGTCATGTTTAGATATAAGCTGCTGTTTGCCTGGCATAGTGTTACTGAATTTGACTTTGTGTTACACTGCTAAGCCAGTTTTACTACTCATTTATTTTTGTTGTTGCTGCACATTGGCTCATATTAGTTGTAATGTTGAATTGCTTGGTAATTTAGATTTACTGTAGCTTGCTTTGCGATTTTCCATTTTTTTAATTGCTGTTTATATTAATTGTTTTATGTGCTGCTGCATTGCCTCGTCCCTTAGTTTAGCATCTGAGCTCAGTAGATTTAAGTTAGCTTAAGAGGGGGTAGACTATATAAGAAACTAACTATTATAAATTTATAAGAAATAGGATACTGCACAGTGGAGAAAAACTATTATTGACAGAGGATGTGAACAAAATACAGAAGGCAGGCTTAGATAGGACTTTTTGGGAATAATGATGAACGAAGGGAGATCTCCAAGAACAAAAATGGTTTTGTTCGCAAAATACTGCAATACCAAAAGTTACACTGAAAACGAACCCTGTCCTTTCCATTGTGTTATCCCCCTATGTGTTTGTGTACCCTTGTGTATTTGTTTTCTTCCTGTCTCTGTGTACTGTTCCATAGAACTTTTTTCTCTTCTAATACTAAGTTACATTCACTATGATGAGGAATACTGTTATCCTCAAATACAATTGGCATTAATAATGTGTTATTTACTTTGTAAAGATGTTTAGACATTATTTATTGTTTTGTGTTAATGCTCATGTGTGAAGTTGATGTTTCAAAAGTTATTGTGATCTTTATGTATGTACTCATGTCATAATTCCACTGATGTATATGTTAGTTCGATTGTTTTGTAAAGCCTGTACTACAAATGTTATCTGTATTATTATGTTCTTTAATGATGTATTTTGTACCTTTGTTATTGTATTTTTATGTTACCAAATTGTAATTGTTACCAGTTCTTCAAATTAAGTAACATTTCACTGCACACGTTTCTGTTGGTCATAGTACATGGACAATATGTGAGAAGTAGGGACTGATAGTGTTTGCACGTGTGTTAATGATTCAGCAAGGGACTGGATAACAGCATTGCTGGATCTAAGGACAATTCTAGAAACTTTGTGAGTGCACAAGTGGTGGTTTATGGACTTGCTATATTGTCCGCAAGACTCTTCGATGGTGATTGTGCACCTGCACATTTGCAACAGATGGCTGCTGGCTGTCTCTACCAGGACTACAGTGGGTCTGCATCTTTGATGGCCCACCAATTGCTACAAGGACTGCAGTGGGTCTGCACCTCTGGTGGCCCACCAGTACCGTAATTTCTACCAGGACTACAGTGGGTCTGCTCTGTGATGACCTAACTACCAATATTCTTCTAAACGTCGACTGACTCTGCTGTGGGTTTACTCTGTTGTGGCCCATTACCTGTCTGCATGTCGAGTCAGCACTGTCTTTCCGTTGGAAGGACAACACTACTTCTTCAAGACTGCATGGAAATCCACTACGTCTGTGTGCATTGTCTTTTACTGCTCAGACTTTGAGAAAAACACTGCAATTTTACTGTGACGAATCATGAGGACTGTCTTTATGGACTGTGAGAAAATTTTAGCTTTTGACCAACATTGTATCAATAAGTGTGTGCCTTTGATTTCTTTGTTATTGTAATTGTGAAAAAAAATTTTAACAAATATGTATTGGCCAGTGCCCAAAAAAATTTGTAAAATTTTTTGTGGGGAGCATGGGGGCTATGTAAGTAGGCTGTTTATGTTTTCTTTATGTAAGTAGGCTGTTTAGGTTTTTTTATTGGTAACGACACCTCTGTATGAAAATCACTGGCTGTGCTGTGTGCATGTGCAGTCTGTGGCTGCTTTGCATTGTTGTAATACTCGCCATTGTAGTGTTAGGCAGCTGGCTGTGAACAGCGCGTAGCGCTAGGCAGTTGGAGGTGAGCCGCCAGCAGTGGTGGATGTGGGGAGAGAGATGGCGGAGATTTGTAATTTGTCATGAACTGCTATATTTATACATGATGATATCAAGGTAAATACATTGTTTGTTCTCTATTAATATCTTTCATTTGCTAACTATCCGTATCAGTAGTTAGTGCCTTCCATAGTTTGAATCTTTTATTTAGCTGGCAGTAGTGGCGCTCGCTGTATTGCAGTAGCTTGAGCAGCGAAGATTTTTGTGAGGTAAGTGATTTGTGAAAGGTATAGTTTAATGTTAGTCAGGGCCATTCTTTTGTAGGGAATTTTGAAAGTCAGATTGCGTTGCGCTAACAAAAATATTTTATGTCAGTTTAAGCACAGTCTTGTATAATTGTTAAAAAGGGGAAGTTTCATAGCATACTGCAAGTGAAGCCCACTGCAAGCGGGAAGTGTGATGTGGGGTGAAGGTCTGGCAACTTCGGGAATTTGCTGTGGCTGCAGGTAGCGTGGTATTGGCAGGAGGTGCCCGGGCCTTCCACGTGGACTTTACCACACCGCCACCCCCTCCCTCTCTTCACTTTCGTCATCTCTGTCAATACAAAAGTAGCTTTCGACGGACTACAGTAGGGAAATATTAACTACCTTATTGGCTATAGTATTGTTTGGGCTGCTAAATCTCGCTCACAGAAACAGTCGGCAGCATAATACGATTGTTGTATTTCAGGTCAAAAGTACTGGCTTGCGTGCAATGTTTTAAGTAAGCAGGGCAAAGAAAGAAGCCGATTTTTCATGTCAAAAATTTGTGCTCCGCCGTCCTCAGATAAAGAAATTTTGAAGTCAAACCTGCTGCAGCACGTATGTAATTACATACAAATCTCTAATTAATTGTTTAATCATACACTCCTGGAAATTGAAATAAGAACACCGTGAATTCATTGTCCCAGGAAGGGGAAACTTTATTGACACATTCCTGGGGTCAGATACATCACATGATCACACTGACAGAACCACAGGCACATAGACACAGGCAACAGAGCATGCACAATGTCGGCACTAGTACAGTGTATATCCACCTTTCGCAGCAATGCAGGCTGCTATTCTCCCATGGAGACGATCGTAGAGATGCTGGATGTAGTCCTGTGGAACGGCTTGCCATGCCATTTCCACCTGGCGCCTCAGTTGGACCAGCGTTCGTGCTGGACGTGCAGACCGCGTGAGACGACGCTTCATCCAGTCCCAAACACGATCAATGGGGGACAGATCCGGAGATCTTGCTGGCCAGGGTAGTTGACTTACACCTTCTAGAGCACGTTGGGTGGCACGGGATACATGCGGACGTGCATTGTCCTGTTGGAACAGCAAGTTCCCTTGCCGGTCTAGGAATGGTAGAACGATGGGTTCGATGACGGTTTGGCTGTACCGTGCACTATTCAGTGTCCCCTCGACGATCACCAGTGGTGTACGGCCAGTGTAGGAGATCGCTCCCCACACCATGATGACGGGTGTTGGCCCTGTGTGCCTTGGTCGTATGCAGTCCTGATTGTGGCGCTCACCTGCACGGCGCCAAACACGCATACGACCATCATTGGCACCAAGGCAGAAGCGACTCTCATCGCTGAAGACGGCACGTCTCCATTCGTCCCTCCATTCACGCCTGTCGCGACACCACTGGAGGCGGGCTGCACGATGTTGGGGCGTGAGCGGAAGACGGCCTAACGGTGTGCGGGACCGCAGCCCAGCTTCATGGAGACGGTTTCGAATGGTCCTCGCCGATACCCCAGGAGCAACAGTGTCCCTAATTTGCTGGGAAGTGGCGGTGCGGTCCCCTACGGCACTGCCTAGGATCCTACGGTCTTGGCGTGCATCCGTGCGTCGCTGCGGTCCGGTCCCAGGTCGACGGGCACGTGCACCTTCCGCCGACCACTGGCGACAACATCGATGTACTGTGGAGACCTCACGCCCCACGTGTTGAGCAATTCGGCGGTACGTCCACCCGGCCTCCCGCATGCCCACTATATGCCCTCGCTCAAAGTCCGTCAACTGCACATACGGTTCACGTCCACGCTGTCGCGGCATGCTACCAGTGTTAAAGACTGCGATGGAGCTCCGTATGCCACGGCAAACTGGCTGACACTGACGGCGGCGGTGCACAAATGCTGCGCAGCTAGCGCCATTCGACGGCCAACACCGCGGTTCCTGGTGTGTCCGCTGTGCCGTGTGTGTGATCATTGCTTGTACAGCCCTCTCGCAGTGTCCGGAGCAAGTATGGTGGGTCTGACACACCGGTGTCAATGTGTTCTTTTTTCCATTTCCAGGAGTGTACATTGACCAGCGGAAAAGTGCTCTTATTGTAGCACAAAAAAGTTAATATGCTTCTGTTTAAAAAGACTCTGAAAAATTCTGTACGAGATGCCAAATTCCACCTTCCTCAGCACCGTCAAAAATGTTCCCAAAATTTTGGCATGAAATCATATTTGCGCTCTTTTTAACATGCAACTCACATCTCATCCCCACAAGCTCCCCTAACTGTAACTCGCTCAAGTTCACTAGCCCATTATTGTAAGTTGCTGATACTCATCCAACCTCACTTTCCCATTCTCACTCATCAACAGATGAACTCATTATCATTGTCTCTATGTATCTCTCTAACTGCAGTTGTCTCCTTTCTCATAGCCACATTCGGCTTCGTTCTGTCCTGTTACTACTGTCTCCTGTAGTTGTCGCTGACTCCCTCTTGCTCTTTCTTACAGCTACTGTCTCTTGCATTCCTACACACTGATGCACTCTCTTCTCTCTGTTACTGTCTCTGCCTTCCTCGTTGTCATTGTCACAGACTTTCTCGCTCTTACTGGCTTTCACCTACTTCCACTATCTCCTTCTCTTTATTAATTTCCCACTGGCACTGTTTCCTTCACTCTTTATCTAGCACAGGTTCAAAATGGTTCAAATGGCTCTGAGCACTATGGGACTTAACATCTATGGTCATCAGTCCCCTAGAACTTAGAACTACTTAAACCTAAATAACCTAAAGACATCACACAACACTCAGTCATCACGATCTAGCACAGGTTTTGCTCTATCAACTACATTCCATTGTCACAGTGTTCCTTTATTTCTCTGAGACAACCATTGTCTCCTCTCTCTTCCTATACAACAACCACTGTATACCATCACCCAGTATTTAGTACTTTTCCGTTTCTTTCCAACAGCCACTACCTGTCTCTGTCTCAGCATAAAAAAGGTCGATATGTTCGCATCTCAAAATTTTTCTAAAAAATTTTAAAGGTGCTGAGGAAGGTAGAATGAGGCAGCTGGTACCCCACTTTTCAGTCAGAGTCTTTTAAAGCAGGAACATATTAGCCTTTTTTTGTTCTCCGATAGGAGCATTTTTCTGTTGGTTCCCCTATTTTGCCTACTAAAACAGGGCATGTCACTCATAAGAAAAGAACTTTGTGTGTCACTAAAATTATAATAATTTATAGTAGTATATGTACGAGTGTCTGGTGGTCGATAGCTATATTTCGGATTCTGAAGTGGTGATTTTCTATGGCGCAGGATACGAATTGTGTGTTTAATACATCGATGTGTTATGTGGTGATATAGCCTGGTTGGAGATCGGCTCCATGCTGAAATATTCGAGCTTTACTTGACAGTAGCAGAGCAGTGTAATTGAGGAAGTGTCTTTCCGTATTTGACGATCTGTCACCCACTTTTGCAGGGTTTAACTGTGAGTGCAATATGGTGATATGCACAAAATAGTTTTGCCTCTGAAAGTCTCGTCTGCGGAAAAAAATGGCAGACAGTGCTCCCACACAGGCATCAGCAGCAGTTTGACGGGAAAATTCAGTAAGAGCCAATCACAATGCTCCATTCATTCACAAGACATCCTTTGTGCTGGGACACAGTAGCCTCTACAGACGGTTCAAACAAGATGGGGGAAGGTAGCTACAGAAAGTTCTGAGAGTAGCGTGATGTCTTCTTTGTTCAAGTGTTCAAAGACAAGTTGAAGCAGACCATCCATCTCTGGAGACCTGCTGTCCCTCATCCGCCATTGTGGCGTTAGAACATCTCCAGACCAGCAGCTGTAGGGCACCGAAAACTCCAGCCATTTTTCTCTTCTGTAGGACAGTACTTCGAATTCTATTTGAATAATTGTTCTGATTTTCCTGTCTGTGCTTAGACAGTGCTCTCTTTCCAAATAACAAGAATGCTTTTATGTTTAACGGTGTTTTCACAATGTGCACAAACGTGATGAAGGCTTTTAGCGGTGAGAACATGAGCGAACGTTTACCGTTTCTGAGACGTATGTTGAAAGCAGGAAGTTACGATTTCTGGGAAAGGTAACACGAGATGGACGGGGTGCCTCGTTAGGACCATCAGGAAGAATGCATTCGGTGTTATTCTGGGATATTTTCGTTAACAGGTCCTGTTAGGACAAGAATCTCTGTGCACACAAGCAGAGAAATCACGAAAGCTCCTATAACGAAAGCGACCATTAACTAGTTCTGTGGCAGTTTAAAATTTCCAAGAAATGGATGGGCTGTCCCATTATGAACGTTAGGAAGAATGCATCCTGTGTTTTTGGGACATTTTCGTGAACAGTTTCTGAAAGCATTGCAAAAGCCTTCTATAGTGCAGAGGGAGACTCGGCTGTTATTTACAGAGACATGACACATCAGTATAACACTGACAACCTTTTAGGTGCAAAATGTTTCAAATCGCTCTGAGCACTATGGGACTTAACATCTGAGGTCATCAGTGCCCTAGAACTTAGAACTACTTAAACCTAACTAACCTAAGGCCATCACACACATCTATGCCCGAGGCAGGATTCGAACCTGCGACAGTAGCAGTCGCGCGGTTCCAGACTGAAGCGCCTAGAACCGCTCAGCCACCCCAGCCGGCTTTTAGGCGCACCTGCGAGGGTGGGTCGCTAGGCAAACATCTCGCTCGGCAATTAGGCCAGCGCTGGACCTGCAGGTACAAACGCAATGCATCAGCGCACCAGCCACGGGTAAACGCATGCGCACTCAGAGGCATTTCGCATTTGGGACAGGCTGGATCGGTGCGCGCACCCGACACGTCAGGTCATCGTTCCACCTTGTACCTCTGTAGGGAACAGTTCGCTGATACATTGAGGACCAATTTCTTAACGATAGTTCGAAACCGTTTTTACATGCAATGTGTGTTTATGCATCGCATTATTTCGGCTGTTTAAGCATTGTGACTGTGTTTCCGGTGTGCTATACATGCATTCTGTTGCCAATATTATGAGTGGTGAATGTGTCTGTACATCAGTGTACCGTGTTATTATGTGAACATATCAGTAGGCTGTGAAATGCACTATTTCGACGGTTTACAGTTAGTGAGCGTGTTTGCAGAGTGTTTTACATGCATTGTTTTTGCAATTTACGAGTTGTTTGCTTGTTTGTACTTCATTATTTCGGTAATTTACGAGTAGTGTGCAGGTATGTGGGCTGTTTATTGTGACTCCAAGCATGTCAGGGAGAGTGTTTTGTATCAGTGTAATAAATAAACTATGTGAACTCCATCCCTAAATAAATTTTTCGAACTTCCCACTAAAAACAAGTAAAGTACATTCCTTCCCCTCCATCAGCTGGACACAGACTGAGTCCTTTCTAGCCGTTTTTCCCCAGACCGCCATCTTGTATTACGTTGTGAGAGGGGGAGGTATGACATCACTCTCTGGTGGTGGTACTGTATACTAGGTCAGTTGGAGTCCAGACCTCATGGTGAACACACTGATCGAGCTACTGCCTATGAAAACTCAAATTGCTTAAATAAACAATGCATGCGAAATGCTTATGTCCATCCTATACAGCAGCCCAGCACAGACTGAGTCCTTTTCCTGACAATTCCAAGATTCCAAGGAAGAGGTGATGGTTGCATGATTTATGTTCGTGGAGGTAGCCCAATTAACCTTTTCTCCCATCATTTTTCCTGCCAAAATTTCCCCGCCATTTTCTTGAGGAGGGGAGGGGAGTTAGGTTAGTGGAGGTAGCCCAATTGACCTACTTTCCCATCAACATCTGAACTTCCTGCCATGACATCATTGTGACATTTCCACATCTATTGCCGCCATCTTGGATCCGCCATCTTGAATAAATATGGCTACACTGGAACATGTATCCATGTCCTTATTGGCCTATTACTTACATGGCATGTTAAAATCTCTTTCTCGTTCTGATGTGGTCGGAGAATTTGCTGCACATGAGACATGACACACTGTGCAGCTGAATCGGGACCTCCGTGGTTGCAGGTGTAGCCTGTTACAAGTATCTCTAGGACGCTGTTAAACTGCTACATATGAAAAAGATGCCGGCAGATTACCGCCGACACCGGTACAAACGTCAAGAGATGGCAGCTGGAATGAATGGTAAAGTCTGCAGGAGACATATGTCCTGCAGTGGATACCAAATTACTTCTGGTTTTGGTTGTGGTGATGATGACGGTGGTGTTGGCGGCGATGGTGATGACATTCGTCGTTCTCCACACTATTCTATCCCGTGCAAGTGTCTGCTTAACTACTACAACTGATATCCATTTGAGCCTGCTTTCTGTAGCATAGTCTTGACTACCTCTACAATTTTTACCTCATCACATATTTCCCTCCACTACAAAACTGACTATTTCTTTATGCTGAGGTATGTGTCCTATCAGCCAATCCCTCATTTTAGTCAATTTGTGTCATCCACAGGTAGATTCATAACTACTTCATTAGTTATTTGGTATACACATCTGATCTCTAGCATTCATCTGTAGCACAGTATTTCAGAAACTTTTGTTCTCTTCTTGTCTGTACCATTTATTGTCCAGACAAATAAATTTAATTTAGACACTATATGTGATATTTTGCTGGTATTCTCTCTTATTTCACAAGTCTAGTAATCATACGCAGTGTAACAGGTATAAGTGCAGAGGACGGTGTACTGAACAGCATTACAACAGTATTTACGTTTTTGCAAATTAATAGTTATAGCTATTACAAGCTGTATGTTCTTAGGTTGGGTTATACCACCGACTATGTGTGGCAACAGCAGGATATTAATGCTTAATTTTTCCTGGGCTCGCAGGCCAGCTCTTGAATTGAGTAGGCTTGGATGCAAAACGGGAAGTCTGTACTGACAGGCGTATTCCACTCAGTGTTGCACTTACGACCATGGATACTAGAAATACATGGTAGGGATCACGAGGCGTATGCGCAATAGCAAGCCGCACTGCTGACGTTAGTGTGTACCCTGCGTTTACGAGCGAAAACAATGTTGTTTGCGGGAGCGTGAATTTTTATTAGTGACTGGCGATTGAGTACAGAGCGACACCGTAATTGTCAACGTATTGACGAGTTTCATTAGGATAAATTTTTGGGTGAAAAATAATGGTTTTCTGCGAGATCGACAGCGTGCTAACCACATACATATGAGTAAGTTGCGAATTAAATTCCATAGATTTCTTAAAAACAATGAGACGAAACGAAAATTGGATAAATCCTTGTAAACTATATTCTGCCAGACAAAGTAACGAACAAAGACAACTTTGATCTCAGAAGTATACAGAAGCTCAGCGAATTGCAGACAAATCAGATTCAATGCTCAACGACAATAGTTAGTGCAAAGCAACGACTTTGTGCCACCAACTTAGTTTTTAGCTGAAAAAGCTCGTGTCTGTCCAGTAAATTCAGTAAATTCAGATTATGAAAGGGATTTGAAAAGTGAACTGCTGAATATTCCTCTAAACGCAAGTTGAAGACTAGTGCTGATGCAACTCTAAATCTACCATCCCCCGGTGCTGATTAAGGGCATAGTAATGAGCCTGGAAATGAGAGAAATATTCGGTCACAAAAACGAACCTACCCTAAAGACGTAGAAGATAATTTATAGGTAAATATATCACCAACTAATGAATAAAGTACCACTACACAAAATGTTAACAGCTTGTATTGACTTAGAAGCTTCAATGCTTTACATTACGAAAGAACAGACCTTGGAATCTGACATAAGTTTCAAACTGTTACGTCTACTCATTCCTGAGAAAAAGAGTTTTTAATAGTCGCACAGACAGACAGGCAGACAGACGAACAACAAAGCGGGTTCAGTTTTTACTGACAGAGATATGGAACCCTAAAAAGAGGGCGACAGCTGTTACAGTCACTGCACAAATGAATGACGCACGTGCAAATCCTGCCATCTCCAAAACAACACGAAGGGAGCTACAGAAGCTGGGCACTGGAGGGCGAGTTGGAATTCCAAAACCACACATCGGTGATGCAAATGCCCAAAACATGAAAAAATGGTGTCAAATCCATAAAACCTAGTCTGCAGAGCTGTGGGAGAAGGAAGCCATTTGATCTGAGAGGTCTTGTTTCACACGGTTTCCAACTTCTGGCTGACATTACGTCCCAAGAATGAAATACAGAGGAAATTCTATATGATTTCGGCAGTCATGTCATGGGATTTCATGGACCTACTCTACAAGGTCGAATTATTGTCAAGGATCATATGATAATTTTGCTAGATAGGGTCCATCCCATGGTATGAGGGTCACTCCAAAAGAAAGGCACACTATTTTTGTAAAAATACAGTTTTCATTCTGCAGGTGTGAAAGTTTTACAGTGTGTAGATAGATCCTTCCCGCTTGTTTTCAAACTTAGTTCAACCTGTTCCCGTGAGTGGCGCCATCACAGCATGTCTTCAAAATGGCTGCTACACTTGACATACGTCAGAAGCAACGTGCTGTCATGGAATTCCTGTGCTATGAAAACGAGACAGTGGAAAACATCCACAAGAGCTTGAAAAAAATGTATGGAGATGGTGCTGTCAATCGCAGTACAGTTAGTCGTTGGGCAAGCTGGTTACGTGATGAAAGCGGGCACGGCAATTTTGAGGATTGTCCTCACAGCGGCACGCCTCGTACTGCACATACTCCAGACAATGTGCAGAGAATTAACGAATTGGTGACTGCTGACAGACGCATCACAGTGAACGAATTGTCACGCTACGTTGGGATAGGGGAAGGAAGTGCTTGCAGAACACTGAAAGTGCTGGCGTTAAAAAAGGTTTGTGCCAGGTGGGTTCCCAGGATGTTGACAGTGGCTCACAAAGAAACAAGAAAAACGGTATGCAGCGAACTTTTGGAACAGTATGAGAGAATGGTGGAGATGAATATCTTGGAAGAATTGTGACAGGTGATGAAACATGGCACCATCATTTTTCACCAGAGACGAAGAGGCAATCAGTGGAGTGGCAACTTGCAAATTCACCCAAGGAAAAAAAAAAAAAAATTCAGAACCACACCTTCTGCTGGAAAATTTATGGTTACGATGTTTTTCTGTTCCGAAGGACTCTTGCTTGTGGAGGTCATGCCAAGTGGAGCCACCATAAATTCTGATGCATATGTGACGACACTGAAGAAACTTCAAGAACGACTTGAGTCATGTTTGACCACATCGGCAAAAGCAGGATGTTTGTGACAATAATGGCGTGTGGAAAACGTAATACTAGGCTTCAACGTAAACTGAGAAATGACTGAAGACGAAAGCAGTGTGTTAGCGCCACCGTGTAATGAATTAACTAATGTTCAAAGTACTAATTTGCTAATTGTGCGTAGGGAAATGGAGCGGGCTGCAAATAATGGTGTAGACAGTGAAACAATTATTGAACAGGGAAACATTATCGATCGATCGGTCGGCAACAGCTCGCCTCAGGAATCTGAAATAACAGGACACAATCTTGCAAATACTGTAGATTCAGGTTTTGCGTCCTCACCGTTTTCTCAAATACATCAAGGCACATTTTCTGCTTTTCAAAATGCGAATATTGCCGGTTCAAATGCACTGCCGAATAGCACTGAGGAACCTGTTTCAAACACCAGTACATTGTTATTACAGTTAATGCAACAAATGGGACAAAGGCTACAAAAGTTAGACACGACGCTTGAACAAAATCAAAAACAAATGGGACAAAAGCTTCAAAAGTTACACACAATGGTATAAAATCAGAGACAAACACAGCAACAGTTAGACACGATGGAACAAAATCAGAGACAAACACAGCAACAGCTTCAAAAGTTAGACTCAGTGGAACAAACGCTTGAACAAACACGCGAAGGTTTAACTGCTGAGTTACTTAAAATCGAATTTAAATGTTAAAAAGTCTGTAATGACGTAAAAACACAAATTTGTGAGAATTTTCAACCTATTTTTTCGCGTCATGAAAATGCTTTACAGAATCACGAAGCAGCCATAAAAGAACTGCAAACTATTGTTCATGAAAAGCACGATACCTTGCAAGCTAAAATTGACTCAGTTACATCCACCAATTCGGTTACGCAACTTGCAAAAACGCAGGAAAACATAAAGGACACAGTAGATACGCTTTCAACACAAATGGACGCTCTGAAACTTGGTTCAGAAAAACACACTGAGGAAATCAGTTCATTATCAGAGAAAGTAGCTGAACTTTCGCATCAGTTCGCTAAGTTATCTACAAAGGTAGGTGATGATGTGAATGACACAAGACCGGTAGCCTTCACTGACACAGAAGAGTATGAACAAATTAGAAAATTTAAACAAAATCAAAATCAAATCAATACACAGAACAAAAGAGAAATCCGGGAAGTACAAGATCAGTTGACACAGGTAATACAAGAATTACATATTTCAGAGGAAACTCGCGCTCCAATACGGGAAGAGGGACATAGAAATACGGAACAGCCACAAAATAATAACACAGGGCACTTTGGAAATTAAGAAAGAAATTGGCAAGGTACACTGAATTTTGAGATGGAACCGCCGAAATGAAGTAACAATGACCGATATGGGACTCACCGACACGAAGATTTTGACTATAAGCTGTTCATTACTACATGTAAATTCAAAACATTTAATAATTCTGGCCACGACATTCATCCACTACCGTGGCTTCATCAATTCTCATTGTTTTCCTCCCAACTGGTCATTAGAGCACAGATTAGAATTTATGGGTGGGTATTTAGAGATTGAACCAGCTGTAAGAATGCGATCAGTCATTCACGATTGTCACAGTGAAGGAGAATTTTATCGTGCCTTCCTCTCGCATTTTGGTCCCAAGCTACACAAGACCGAGTAAAACATAGCATCGTAATGACAAAACATTTCGAACAATCTGTATTTTCCAGTCTTGTGTAATATTTTGAAGACATGTTGCCTTAGAATCAGTATCTGTCAAACCCATACAGCCCCTCAGAACTTATCCGCATTTGCTTAATCAAATTGCCTGAACATTTACGACATATTATTTTGGCAGGACGTTGCAAAGACGACACTGAAGCTTTTCAGGGACTGTTACAAGAGCTGGAAATTAACACTGACGATCGTGGGACGCGAAAACGGGAACAAAACAGTTACAGGTCACATCCATCACAATTCCGCGATGACAGAAATAATAACTGGGCACGACAAGGCTATTCTTACAACGCAAATTGTGACCAAAACAGACACCACTCGTATGACAACCGTTGGCAGAATAATAGTTACAGAGAAAGATCGAATTTCCGTAGTAATGAATATGACAGAGATAACCATAGAAACAGACAATATGGGAACCAAAACGATTATTATCAAGGGAGACAGAATAATTTCAGATGGAACAGTTCAGCACGCAGTTATGATTCAGGGAGAAATTCTCTTCCACATGACCGACAAGAAAGAAACTATGCAATCTACCGACATGACGACAGCCAATATAATCGTAACGACAGACCTGAATTTCATCAGAACTGGCGAGACAAACAGGGCAGGGCCCTCTGGACGAGGTGAATTTGTAGAAGTTAGGTTGTACCCTCCCCCTCACTTATCGACCTTAATGACAGTGAAAAATTAAACTGCGTGCACCTAATGGAAATTTGGGAAAAGCAATCGCCACCGAAGTTAATTTGTCGGTAAAGAGGGAGGAAAGGGTTAAATCTAATTGAAAGGAAAAATGCAAATGAAATTGGTGAAAATTAATTTTGAGAAAAGGATAAAATTAATAAAGAAAGTAAATGTGCAGTCGTTACATTAACAATTAATTGGCGTTAATTAGATATTTGAGATTTGGGGAAAATTATGGTTGCTAGTCCTATGGACAACTACTATAATAACTGAAAATGAAAGATTAATGCACATATAATTGGCACTAAAAGCGTGGCAACTGAAGGTTGACACCTGCTGTGTGAAAACTGAACGTTTGTCAGAAGTAATAAATTTCGCTACACTCTGACTTAATTTAGCAACAGAATTAATAAAACCGGAAAATTGAAAGTTAATTTAGAGACTGAAATTAATAGTGAGCTTTGTTTCTGAAGCACTACGAAATTCAGTAAAAAAAGGTTAGTCTTGGGCTACCTCAACAATCATTTCAGAAGCTACTTGAAGCTATGCAATTTAGAAATAAGAGATTTAACTTTGAACTTGAATTAAATGATTCTGAACAATTAACAATAGTAAAATTTAGTACGTCTCAAGTTAAGCTGCAGTCACAGGTAAGCTAAAGTATGGTAACAAAACTCGCACTCTTAATTTGTGCTTGTGTAATCTAAATATTGTAGCCAGCTATGAATACTTTAACTGAACTTTGAAATTAAAGCAGTGAAAACTAATGATATTACTTTAATGCTGGCGTCTGAATTTCAACGACACTCGGGTTCATTCCGGAAAAGGAAGGGACCCTGCTTAGTAATGCAATTGGGACAATGAGCAACAAAGGTTCATGCTACGTTGCTGTAATTTAAAGAGGCAAATGGAACAATTTTAAAAGCTGAGGTCTGCCATACAGTTCTAAAACTTTACGTGCTTCCAGTCTTCCTTGCTGGTTGATTGAAGGTTTGAAGTCGTCGATCGAGGAGGTGGCGACAGTCACTTATTGTCGGCCATTGCTGTTGCAGAAGCTGGACGTTGGCGCACCTTCTCCTCTACATGGTCACCAGGCGAAACGGGCTCTTGATGTGCGCCAGCTAATGCTTCCCGTCCGCGACACCGTGTCTGAAACTATCATAGCAAGTCAAGCGCAATTACATGCTGCCAAGCCCCAGAAGCGCGGCAACTCGCGGGAGCGTCACTCAACACACCTGCTCCACCGCCCTACTCCTGCCAGACTCTCTCTACCCGCGCTCCACGCGGCAGAGTTAATACTACCAAAGATCCTAAACATTGGTTCTCCACACGACTTATCGATGTAATCGTTCGATAGCATAGTTTTCCCTAGGCCAGACCCAGCGTAAAAATACAAATAATATTTACAAAACAAACTAATTATACATCGACATAAATGCATAAAGATATATATATATATATATATATATATATATATATGTATATATATATTACACAAATAATAAAACAATTACAATATATAAAGACACAGAAATGTCATATCTTCAGGTAAAAAATAAGGGAAAAAATTTATAGTACAATAGATGGAAATAGGAGGATATGCATTTCCGGCATTACAAGGTCTCCTAATCCTAATAACGATGAGCGCCAACAAAGAGACAGACAATGACTTGCACTGCAGGCAGCCATGTGCGCCGGCTGGCTCAGAGAAAAATAACATAGACGCTAACCTTGATAAAAAATTTTAGCATTCCTTACTGACGTATACAACATGATAATTGCTTTGAAGCTGAAACTCTGCCTACTAGGAAGAGTTAAGGATTGCACCACATTTCACATTTAAAACCCTTTATTGACAGATAATCTGACTTTTAACTTAGTCTCTGCCATAAAATTTTTCACTTCAAGTTGCTAGTATGCTTTGTCACACGTAGAAACTGTTAACATGCAACAATGTTTTGAAGTTAACTATCCAGTCTAGAGAGATTTTAATGAAACATTTTGGTTTACTTGAAAATACATTCTGGATTTTAGGTACTTTCTGGGAGATACCAGATGACACAGTGGTTAGTTTATTTGACAGCTACACGATTATATCGTGACGTTACTAATGAGTGATGCAATTTATATTATTACTTTTGCGCTGTATCTGTTTCATATCTGCACAGTTTTTCTGAATTCTTCTGGAAAGTAAAACATGTTTTAGTCGTAACTTTTGTGGTATAGCAACAATGAGACAGCCTTTTCTGTGGCACAACAATACTTTACAGTATAGCACTTTCTTGATCACGATAATGTACATAATAACTACGATATCTATACGCATAGCATTTCACTTTTGTTTATTACGTTGTAAGTACATTGACTTCTGCAGAACTTTGCTTATGGAGGATGATAACTACGACACTTCGACAGAATTATCTTACAAGATGCACAGTTTAGCGCTACAGTACACGCATTTGAGTGATTAATTGTGTACTTAAAACATTTATTTTTAAAGATTTATGAATTACAGAGATACAAAGAAAGTTTTCCGTGATACATTTCATTCCATTGCTGTAATCTGAAGGTATAATCACATTTATCCTCAGGGGGTACACGCCTAATTTGTGTACCATGTGTTTGGGAAGCACTAGGAGCCCTAGCTACTATGGTATTTGCTTATAGAACTTTGCATATCGGTAACATATTTCTATAACGCAGAATTACACAGCTATCTGATCATTTAACTGAGAGAGACAACCTTTTTTTTTTTTACTATGTCAGTGTTTACGCAATTACGCAGTTGAATAACTTCACATTTATGAAATTGTATTTTGTCTGTACTTTGTGAACTGTTCATATATTTTCGGAACCATTGTGATACTATGAGACCTTTGAATGATGTATTTGGTATGGGATCATGATTTTTAAAGTACGTTTGAGGTAGAACGTTTGAGGTAGATGACACTATTGAAATGAGCAGCGAATTTTTTTAGGTTTCGAAATTATTGTAGAAAGCTACGACGTTTTTGAGATTTGGCTGAGGTTTTATGATGTTATTATTATGATGACAAAGTAATTATGCTGTTGAGGTATGTTTATGATCAATAAGATGATGCTACCATATATGAGGTATGTGATTACATGTTTATATGTAAATGAATAATCAATGGAAGTTAGGGACTCTGGTTTGTGAAAAAGGATGTTGGAAATAAAGAATCATACTTTAAGAGTTACGACTTGTGTGTCCATGCGTGAATGTATCACAACACTGCTACTCATAAGATTTCGTTTCTATGCATTTCTACTGTAATTTTTCGATCTGTGAAATTTTTTTATATGAGACTGTCACTGTAGTGCTAACTGCTGTCGTAAATATTTCGGTAAGAAAGCTAAGTGACCTTGATGTAATGCGTTGTGGGTGCAAAGCTGCACCAGCCACCTGGAGAAAAAGCCATTAGGTGGAGAAAAAAAGAGGCCATGAACCTAGCTATTGACATTCCTTTGTAGAAAGCATTGCTAATACGACATGCTCATTATTTGGAAACATATTATTGCAGTGTGGAGCACATACTTTGTGCTACTTACTGAAATGCTTATGAATTGATGGGAAATATTCATACATCTGCACACCTGATTATGACAAGTGTCTTTCTACGAGAGTTGAGAGAATTTCTACTGACTTATGAAATGCCACATGGCTACTGAATGATGTATCTATGCTTTGTTTTGTACATAGTCGCTTATTTCATTTGATATCTGGTTCCCAGCTGTGTTGCAGCATTGGTTTTATAAAATAAAATTAAAGGCATTTGCTAATGTGAACACTTTCTGTCAACAGATCGATTAAATAATAATTTTATGGTCCACATTCTTCGAAGAAGGAACACTTGGAAAGGAAAGAACAATAAGGAGGGATTAATAACAGTAACTGCATACATAATTTTCTTTTCAAGTACTTGGTAATTTTTTTGTAGCATAAGTTGTTGTGGTGCACCACTTTAATGACATAGACACTAAGATGTGAATAGACGTTTCCCCTACCTACATTTTTGTTTTTAGTGTACTATTTTTTCTGCTTGTGGGTTTGTCACGCTTAGATGTAAGTTATTGCATTTTCTGCTGCTGTTTGCCAGGCATGGTACTACTGAATTTAACATTGTATTAAGCCAGTTTCACTACTGATTTATTTTTCTTGTTGCTGCACATTGGCTCATATTTGTTGTAATGTTGAATTTGCTTTGCTGATTTATATTAATTGCTGCTTGCTTTGCCAATTTGGAATTTTTGTCATTGCTGTTTGTGTTAATTGTTTTGTGCTGCTGCATTGCCTCATCCCTTAGTTTATGCATCTGAGCTCAGTAGATTTAAGTTAGCTTAAAAGGGGGTAGACTATATAAGAAACTAACTATGAAGAATTGGGAAATAATGCATTGAGAAGTTATATGAAAAAGATTCAGGCAAAAATGAGTATTGTACAATGAGAAATATTTATTTTGAAAGAGGATACGAACAAAACAGTAGGGTCTGGGGACAAAAGGGTTAGATAGGATTTTTTTTGCAGGAAAGATCTGTGGAATGAAGTTTTGGGTTGGACTGCAGTACCGAATGTTACACTGAAAACGAACCCTGTCCTTTCCTTCTGTGTTATTCTGCTATGTGTTTGTGTATGCTTGTGTATTTGTGTTTTTCCTGTCTATATGTGTTTAGCTAATCAGACTTATGTTGTAGAATTTTCTAGTACTAAGCTACATTGACTATGATGAGGAATACTGTTATCATCAAATATAATTTGCATTAATAATATGTTATTTACTTTGTAAAGATGGTTAGATATTATTTTAGAAAGCTATTCT
Organism: Schistocerca piceifrons; assembly: GCF_021461385.2. Lineage (NCBI taxonomy): Eukaryota > Metazoa > Arthropoda > Insecta > Orthoptera > Acrididae > Schistocerca > Schistocerca piceifrons. The sequence goes on from NC_060140.1 coordinate 794,596,586, forward strand.
GATCTTTTATGTATTTACTTATGTCATAATTCCTGTAGCACTGATGTATATGTTATTTCGATTCTTTTGTAAAGCCCATATTACTACAAATGTTATCTGTATTGTTATGTTCTTTAATGATGTATTTTGTACCTTTGTAATTGTGTTCTTATGTTGTGAATTTATAATTGTATAGACACCAGTTCTACAAATTAAGTTTCATTTCACTGCACACGCTTTTGTTGTTCATAGTACATGCACAATATATGATAAAAAAGGGGACTGTTAGCATTTGCACTTGTGCTGATAATTCAGCAAGGGACTGGTTAACAGCACTGCTGGTTCTAAGGACATTAAAAAAAGGTTGTGAGTGCACAAGTGGTGGTTTATGGACTTGCTATATTGTCTGCAAACTCTTTGATGGTGATTGTGCACCCACACAGTCCCAACAGGTGGCTGCTGCCCATCTCTACAAGGACTACTGTGAGCCTCCACCTTTGATGGCCCACCAGTACCATTATGTCTACAAGTTCTGCAGTGCGTCTGCACCTTTGATGGCCCACCAATACCATACTCTCTACCAGGACTACAGTGGGTCTGCTCTGTGATGACTGACCTATCAATATTCTTCGAAACTTCGACTGACTCTGCTGTGTGTTTGCTCTGTTGTGGCCCATGTCTGCATGTCAAGAGTCAGCATTGTCTTTCCGTTGGAAGGACAACACTACTTCTTCAAGACTGCATGGGAATCCACTACTTCCGTGTGCATTTTCTGATACTGCTCAGATTTTGAGGGAAAAAAAGCACTGCAATTTTACTGTGATGAATGATCAGGACTGTCTTTATGGACTGTGAAAAAATTTTAGCTTTTGACCAACATTGTATCACTAAGTGTGAGCATTTGATTTCTTTGTTATTGTAAATATGAAAAAGTTTTTTCAAATCTGTATTGGCCACTGCCCAAAACAATTTGTAAAATTTTTTGTGGGGAGCATGCTGGCTATGTAAGCAGGCTGTTTAGGTTTTTATGTTGGTAACGTCACGTAGCGCTCTGTATGAAAATCACTGACTGTGCTGTGTGCAGTCTGTGGCTGGTTTGCATTGTTGGAATATTCTAGTGTTGGGCAGTTGGATGTGAACAGCGCGTAGCGTTGCACATTTGGTGGTGAGCCGCCAACAGTGGTGGATGTGCGGAGAGAGATGGCAGAATTTTGAGAGCGGACGATCTGGACGTGTGTCCATCAGAAAGAGTAAATTTATAATATTGGATATAATGAAATGATATATATATATGATGACTTTTGAACAATATTAAGGTAAATACATTGTTTGTTATCTATCAAAATCTTTCATTTGCTAACTATGCCTATCAGTAGTTAGTGTCTTCAGTAGTTAGAATCTTTTGTTCAGCTGGCAGTATTGGCGCAAGCAGTGTCGCAGTAGTTCGAGTAACGATTTTTGTGAGGTAAGTGATTCATGAAGGTATAGGTTATTGTTAGTCAGGGCCATTCTTTTGTAGGGATTATTGAAAGTCAGATTGCGTTGCGCTAAAAATATTGTGTGTCAATTTAGTGATGATCAGAATAAGTAAAGAGAGAAATGTCTGAGTACGTTCAGTTTTGCTCAGCTGTTTGAAAATCACATTACGTAAGGGGTTTATCAGCACAGTAATTCACTAATTTTTCTAAGGGGGTGTTTCACAAGATGGCGTAAGGTAGTTGAGAGGGATGGAAATTATGTGGATAAATGAAAATATTGTTCCTAAAGGATGTGTATGCACAATGTAAAACTTTCAAACATGTAGAATAAAAGATGGATTTAAAAAAAATTGTGTGCATTTCTTTTGGAGTGTCCCACGTACAATGTTTGTTGATGCTGTGTTCCAAGAAGACAGGATCCCTGTTCACACAGCTCGCATCGTCCACGACAGGTTCTGTGAGCCCGATAATGAACTGTCGCTTCTCCTCTGGCAACCCCAGTCGCCAGATCTCAATATTGTTGAGCATTCGTGGTCTACTTTGGAGAAAAGGAAGCGTGATCGCTGTCTACTTGCATCATCCTTGTCACTATTTTGCTGGAAGAATGGTATCAGATTCCCTTGAATACCATAGTGAACCTGTATTTGTCCCTTCCGAGACGAATGGAAGCTGTTTTGAAAATTACCGATTTTCCTACAGAATATTAGGCAACGTAATGTGTTACGTTTTTGGTGTTTCAATTTTTGTCCTCCTCCTGCAAGAAGCAGTGCTCTACTATCAGCAGCATGATTCTACGACGACACGACTCTTTTTGCTGCCTTGAAAGTTGGACGTCTATGATTCTGCTGTGTGCATAAACAAACTCTGAGTCTGAGATATTATTACCGCGAATGGTAGCGAGGAAACAGTTGTCGAGGGGAGTCGAAAGCGGTCGGACACGGTGGAGAGAAACCGCACTACATGAGAGGTCGCAGCCTACTGTGATCGTGCTAGTAGCGCATTAGGAGACTTTGATATTAATTTTGGAATTTTTTGTTAATTCGCTTTTTCGCTGCACATAGTTATTGGTAGCTTGCGTACTGTAGGGATTTGGTCAGATTTGTGTATGCATGCACTCAGAGTAATATTCGTATCTTTTGTTGTGACCAGTTCAAATGGTTCAAATGGCTCTGAGCACTATGGGATTTAACTGCTGAGGTCATCAGTCCCCTTGCACTTAGAACTACCTAAACCTAACTAACTTAAGGGCATGACACACATCCATGCCCGAGGCAGGATTCGAACCTGCGACCGTAGCGGTTGCGCGGTTCTAGACTGAAGCGCCTAGAACCGCTCGGTCACTCCGGCCGGCTGTTGTGACCAGTAACCTGTTTATCGAGTATAGACATTGTAGAATAATGAAAAGTCTGTGTAAAGTTTGTCAGCATTTAAATCATAAATTTTTTGAATATAGTAAATTAAAAGTTACTATTGATTTCTTTCGTTTTATTTACATCGTTTAAGGTTAGTTGACCAAACCGCTCCCGATCATTCAATTTCTATGTATAAAAGTATGGCAGTAATTGTTGCAAGTAGTCCATGCAATGCACTCTGCATGGATCGCAGTACCGCTTTTTGAAATATTTTAGCATGTTGCTAATTCCGCAGCTACAGCGGCAACACCAGGTAAGTTGTCTGTTGTGTACAGAAAAGTTGTTAGGAGACGTTAGAGATATTTTAAAACTCGCAGTCAGATGTTTGACAATTCATTTCTTTGTAACTCATGAACGGAGTAATTAATTTTTTCTTGTTGGTATTTCTGTTTCCCTCTGTTCTCAATCTGTTCTATTATTGTCAGAGATGCAACGTCACATGTTTCCGCACGTTCCTACAAAAAATTACCAGTACTGTTTCATTCTTACCGAAATGAAAACATCTTATCTGTGATACAGTGAAGACTATTTTCAACTGTTCACCGCATAATGAATAGTCCATGTAATTTCGGGTATGCAGCCTCTTCCACTGAAATTTCGGCCCGAAATTTAATGGACTAATTAAAGACTAAGCACATTCTCATTAACTTCTCATGGTCGGAGTGCACAGTTAAGTAGAATTTTTTAAAGAACATCATATTCACCGTTGACTGTAGAAATTATTTATTTCGCAACTCCAATTTCGCCCTTCGGGTCATTTTCAAGTGGTACTGTAAAAGATTTTGCTTCAGCCCATGTCAGACTTTAAAATCCTTCGACGTGGTTTACATGTTTTATCTTTGACGGTGACATGTATACATGTCGGAGGATATTTAAGTCTGGCATGCGCCGAAGCAAAATCTTTTGCAGTACCACTTGAAAATGTCCCAAATGCTGAAACTGCAATTGTGAAATAAATAATTTCTACAGTCAACGGCGAATATGATATCCTTTAAAAAATAAGCTCATTCTGTATCATGTTACGTTGCCCCAATACAGAACTATATTCTTGTGTGAGGTAGTAACTTGTAACCTAACTGAAATTCAGTCATTGTTAGCATGTCTTACATGCGACTGTTTCGAGTAATGGTGTGGACGAGGACAGAATGTCCCTGCGCCTGCAGAACGAGCAGCCTGCCAGATCCCGTTACGGAACAGCAAAGGAATTCTACGGGTCGGCCGCTGATGGATAAGCCTCTTACCCGGCTGTCAGGGACCCCGTGAAAATCGAAACAGACTTAGCTGCGCGCGTCGGCCGTCTCGTCTGTCAATTAGTGAGGGCCGCCCGGAGCCGCCATTCGAACATGGCACTCGCTATTAGCGAATGTGAGAAGCCGTGTGGAAGGGATTTCCGTCTGTGTTCATTACAGAGCGGAATACAGGCGAAAGCCACTGCAGGCGCAGCGCTGCCATTCCGATACACATCTGCTCGCCAGTGTGCAGCTCTTGTTGTTTTGTAAATGGATATTGGAAACACAATCTGTACGGCGCGATGGTACGGCATTACTCCGCGTATTTTGCACGATTTTGTAGCGCCACCTCTGTTAATACCACCATGTTGAATGTTTTTGTGATGTGCATTTAAAAACCTTGTGTTACCTTAGCTGTCAGCTAATTTATTCTCAGAAGCCAGTTGTTTTATACCCACTCATGTGGAATCTGTTACGGTTTCTAGATTAAACAAGGAAAATAGAAATATACAAATAAACTGTATAATGTGAGCAGTAATATCAGAAACTTCGCAAATGACGCAGTTATCTGTAATGAAGTACACTACTGACCATTAAAATTGCTGCACCAAGAACAAATGCAGATGATAAACGGGTATTCATTGGACAAATATATTGTACTAGAACTGACATGTGATTACATTTTCACGCAATTTGGGTGCATAGATCCTGAGAAATCAGTACCCTTGATACGCCTGGGCATTGAGTCAAACAGAGCTAGGATGGCGTGTACAGGTTCAGCTGCCCACAGTTCATCAAGAGTAGTGACTGGTGTATTGTGACGAGCCAGTTGCTCGGCCACCATTCACCAGACGTTTTCAATTGATGAGAGATCTGGAGAATGTGCTGGCCAGGGCAGCAGTCGAACATTTTCTGTATCCTGAAAGGCCCGTACAGGACTTGCAACATGCCGTCGTGCATTATCCTGCTGAAATGTAGGGTTTCACAGGGATCGAATGAAGGGTAGAGCCACGGGTCGTAACACAACTGAAATGTAACGTCCACTGTTCAAAGTGCCGTTAATGCGAACAAGAGGTGACTGAGACGTGTAACCAATGGCACCCCATATCATCACGCCGGTTGATATGCCAGTATGGCGATGACGAATACACGCTTCCAATGTGCGTTCATGATGCGACCATCATGATGCTGTAAACAGAACCTGGATTCATCCGAAAAAATGGCGTTTTGCCATTCGTGCACCCAGGTTCGTCGTTGAGTACACCATCGCATGCGCTCCTGTCTGAGATGCAGCGTCAAGAGTAACTGCAGCCATGGTCTCCGAGCTAATAGTCCATGCTGCTGCAAACGTTGTCGAACTGTTCGTGCAGATGGTTATTGTCTTGTAATCGTCCCCACCTGTTGACTCAAGGATCGAGACGTGGCTGCATGATCTGTTACAGCCATGCGGATAAGATGCCTGTCATCTCGACTGCTAGTGATACGATGCTGTTGGGATCCAGCACAGAGTTCCGTATTACCCTCCTGAACCCACCGATTCCATATTCTGCTAACAGTCATTGGATCTCGACCAACGCGAGCAGCAATGTCGCGATACGATAAACCGCAATCGCTATGTCTACAATCCGACCTTTATCACTGTCCTCCTTACACGAGGCATCACAACAACGTTTCACCAGGCAACGCCGGTCAACTCCTGTTTGTGTATGAGAAATAGGTTGGAAACTTTCCCCATGTCATCACGTTGTAGGTGTCGCCACCGGCGTCAACCTTGTGTGAATGCTCTGAAAAGCTAATCATTTGCATATCACAGCATCTTCTTCCTGTCGGTTAAATTTCACGTCTGTAGCACGTCATCTTCGTGGTGTAGCAATTTAATGGCCAGTAGTGTACTATCTGAAAAGAAAAGAAAAAAGAACAGCACTCTACAAAGGAATTATCCGAATGGGGAGGAAGTCAGTAGCTGTCATGTTCATGTACAGACAAACAAATGATAATAGTTTCAGAAAAATTGTGTGATTTATTTAAGAGAAAGACCTTCACAAACTGGGCAGGTCAGTAGCTCGGTGGTCCACCTCTGGGCTTTTGAAAACTGTTATTTAGCTTGGCATTGATTGACAGAGTTGTTGTGTGTCCTCTTGAGGGATATCGTGCTAAATTTTGTTCAACTGGTGCGTTAGATCGTGAAAATCCCAGGCCGGTTGGAGCGCCCTGCCCATGATGCTCCAAATGTTCTCAACTGGGGAGAGATCCGGCGACCTTGGTGCCCAAGGTAGGGTTTGGTAAGCACCAAGAGAAGCAGTAGAAACTCTCGACGTACACGGAAGGACACTGTCTTGCTGAAATGCAAAGCCAGGATGGCTTGCCATGAAGGACGACAAAACGGGGCGTAGAATATCGTCGAGGTTACTGCTGCGCTGTAAAGGTGCCGCGGATGACAACAAAAGAGGCCCCGTTATGAAAAGAAATGGCACCCCAGACCATCAGCCCTGGTTGTCCGGCTGTATGGCGGGTGACGGTCAGGTTCGTATCCACACGCTGTCTGCGGCGTCTCTAGACACATCTTCGGTCTGGAGTATCATTGACTGGAGTTGAATTGTCCTCATCGATGAGTCCCACTTCGAACTGAGGCCCGATGAGCAGCGAAGAGGTGTCTGGAGATTCCCCAATAATATTACTGTCGCCCGCCATATGGCCCGACAACCAGCCATAATGGTTCATAGCATTTGGTTGTCATCTGCGCCACTCTTTACGACATAGCGGTACACCAACGATATTCTACTCACCGTTTTATTGCTCTTCATGGTAATCCATCACTGGCTTGCGTTTCAGCAAGATAATGCCTGCCCACGAACGGCGAGAGTTCCCACTGCGTGCCTTCGTGCTTTTCAAACCATCCCTTGGCCAGCAAGGTCGCGGGATCTAACCCAAAATAAGTACGTTTGGATTATTATGGGCAGGCCCCTCCAACCAGTTCGGGCTTTTGACGATTTAACGCGCCAGTTGGAGAGAATTTAGCACGATATACCTCAGGAGGGCATTCAACAGCTCTATCAACCATCTTCAAGCCGAATAACCACTTACAAGACGGCCAGAGATGTACCAACACGCTACTGATTTGCTCCATCTGTGAAACTCTTTCTCTTGAATAAATTAATCAGTTTTTCTGAATTTCTAATCATTTGTCTTATCCATACAGTCCACCACACCTACTTATTTCCGACCTCTTCGGGTAATTCCTCCGTGGTCGGTCTATTTTTTTTTGTCTTAGAGTGTATTCAGTTTATATGCATAGGGTTTCAAAGTGGCGCAAAGATTGATGCCTAGGAAACTAAAATGATGCCTTTTATAAAATTCCAAAGAGTAGTTTCGTATGACTGGAATGGATCTGTCACAAGTGGAATCGGTGTACGGAGAGAAATGTCTGGGTGTACCTATTTATGGGTGAAAAAAATGGAATGGTTACACAGGCTCAGTCGCAGATTAAGCAGGATAGTGGAACAATGCGATTAATGTACAAAGCAGATTTCTTACCAACTTTCATACGAATCATGCACCAATAAAGTTCAAGTGTCTGAGATCCACAACAAGTAGGACTGACTGGATATTGTGTATGTACTAAGGTCACATGTTTCTTAGTCCCATGAGAGTATGTTACGGAAACTGAACTGGCAGATGATGATGACAGATGCCAGTTATCCCACGCAAGCCTTCTTTTAATGTTTCAATAATTTAATTAATGAACCTAGGAATGTACTATAACCACCTGCATATTGCTTCCGCAGTGACAGTGCAGGTAACATTAGACTAATTACAGTTCCCAGAGAGGTCTTTTAAGCAGTCATTCTCCTCGCTCTCCACAAGCGAATGGAACTGGAAGCAACCTTAACATGAATTATAATGGTAGGTAACATTTGTAATGAACTTCACCGCTGTTTAAAGACTATGGATTTATATACAGATGTGGATGTAGACAATACAACTCGCGATCTTTCACTAGTGAAAGTCCCAGCCGTCATCTGTCTAGAAGCTTCTGTCAGAAGTGATTGGAGATGAAGCTACCTCTTAAATCCACCCACTTTGAAGGAAGGTGCTAGACTCAGATTTGCCGAAAGGACGTTTGGAAAAAAATCAAGGTAATTCACTCACGGCCGGCCGCGGTGGCCGTGCGGTTCTAGGCGCTACAGTTCGGAGCCGCACTGCTGCTACGGTCGCAGGTTCGAATCCTGCCTCGGGCATGGGTGTGTGTGATGTCCTTAGGTTAGTAGGTTTAAGTAGTTCTAAGTTCTAGGGGACTGATGACCACAGCAGTTGAGTCCCATAGTGCTCAGAGCTAATTCACTCACGGCCGAGGTTGCTTACCAATTCTCGACCAGCGGTCTACGGTTTGGGACAGTTGTCAACTTGGGCTATTTGAATAAGAATGCTATGCCGATTCTGGCGCACTTACTCAAAAGCTTGTCTACACTTGTGACATCACGAGACATGTCCTAATTGTACAATGTTTTTTAAATTTTTTATATGTATACAATAGAATTGCTAAAAGTGTATGCATTCCAGAGAAAGTTAGATGCACAGTTGCTTGATTGTATACATTTACATACACTCTAGTTACGACAAGGAATATTCAGAGTTTAAATTGTACAGTGTTTTTCACGTTCGATGTTTTTTTTTTTACATTTTTTCCTTCCTTGATTGTACACATTTACATACACTCTAACTATGACAAGGAATATTCAGAATTTAAATTGTGCAACGTTTTTCACATAATACTCTTGACATTAAAGAGATTTCATTACAAATAATGTTTGATGTACTCATTTCCATATGTACCCTCTAGCTATGACAAGAATGTTCAGAGTCTAAAGTGCGTAATATTTTCACATTTGATGCTTTAAATTTTTCACAATACAAAAAATACTCTAGATATAAAAAATATTTCGTTACAAAGAAAGTTAGATACACACTTAGCTGGCTGCACACATCCATATACACTATTCAATACAGCCCATTACTTACACTCTAACTACGACATGAGGAAGGTAGTGAAGTTCTCTAGCTACAATTTATTTTACAACTACAATCAGTCATTATCATCATCATCATCATTCTGTAGGTTGTAGTGACGCCAAGCTAACCTATGCACCTTATCGGGAAATATAAAATACTTATTATCTTTTGTCGAGACTGCTAATCTGCTTTGCTGAATAGTCAAAACTGAGTGCATCTTAGAATGAATTATATACTGCACACTTGATTTTTCAGCGTGATTTAACATGCATCCCCGATAATCATCAGTGGTAAATTCTTTCTCTGATAGTGTTTCACATCTTTTGCTCTACCTGTTACTCACTGTCACTCAATTTCGAGAGCTTACATTTTTACTCTCAGTTCTAAGAATTCATTAATAATATCTCCTTACAATCAGTCTTTCATTAAACCCAGGATCTCTGCGTAATTCTTTTTCTGTACTCAGTGGGCAGTAACTATGTCTCACAGACAAGCATGTGAACATTATATGTAGTTTTCAGCATTTGAGAGAGGCCTCAAAAGAAGCTGGTTGGAGTAATCGGCGAATCGCTCAACAATTGAATAGGAACATTGCCACTATACGGCAATGTTGGCAGGAATGGGCGGACCATGGCCAAACACAACGATAACAAGGAAAGGATTGACATAGAGAAACAGTAGAATGTGAGCGCAGAGAATTTGTCAGAGATGTACTCAGAGCACCAGATTCACCATTATCATTTATTAGAAGTGCAACTGGTGGCTCATTACTATCAGGCGACTCACAGAACTGGGAATGAGCTTACGGCGCCGCTTTCTCTGAGTACCATTGACCTCTGTACACTAACAAGACCGTTTGAAGTGGTTTCGGGCACAATCGGCCTGGAATTGTCTTCAGTGATGAGTCCCGCTTCGAACTGAGCCACGATGACCAGCGAAGAGGTGCCTGGAGGCGTCCCGGACAGCGATGGAAAACGAACCTGATTGTCGTCAGTCATACATTCCGATAACCAGTAGTGATGGTCTAGAATGCCATTTCCTTTCGTAGTAGGATGCGTTTGGTTGTCATCTGCGGCACCCTTACAGAACAGCAGTACATCGATGATTTTTTACACCCCGTTTTGTTGCCCTTCATGGGAAGTCATCGTGGGGTTACATTTCAGCAAGGTAATGCCCGCCTGCTCACGGCGAGAGTTTCCACTGTTTGTCTTCGAGCTTCCAAAACCCTAACTTGACCAGCACTGTCGCCCTAACTGTCCTTATTGTCCTCAGCTGAGAACGTTTGGAACAGTACGAACAGGGCCCCTCAACCATCTGGGGATTTTGGCGATGTAATGCGCCAATTGGATAGAATCTGGCATGACGTCATTCAGGAGGACTTCCAACAACTCTATCAGTCAATGCCAAACCAAATAGCTGCTTGCATGAGGCCAGAGGTGGACCAACGCGTTATTGACTTCCGCAATATATTAAACTTTCCGTCTCGAATAAGGAAGTATCCAATGTTTCTGAAATTGTAATCATTTGTTTCCCTGTTCATGTACATCACATATACCGATTTCCATCCCACTGGGATAATTCCTTCGTGGCGTGTCGCTTTCTCGCGTTTTGTTGTCTTAGGGAGAGTATATATATGGCTTCCCACGAAGGGCAACAAAACGGGGTGTAAAACGTCATCGATGTACTGCTGTACTGTAAGGGTGCCGCAGATGCCAACCAAACGCGTCCTACTACGAAAGGAAATGGCATCTATTTCTGTCAATGCGAAACTAAGGCATTACAACTCAGTAGTCCTAACAAACCACTTTATGTTGCAGAAACTACAGTGATTCATGGTAATACTAAGATCAGAGAGATTGAAAAGGGGGAAAGAAAAATTCTGAGGAAAATATATGGACCAGTGCTTCGGGAAGGAATTTGGATGAAGACGCCAACTAAAGAGATTTACAAAGACATAGAAACAAGAACAGATACCATTAGAAAGAGTAGGATGAAATTTTATGGACATATCAGCAGGATGAACAAAAGCAGGCTCACAAGAAAAATCTTTGACATAGTAAACAAGAGCAAAAACAAGACAAAGTGGATCACTGAAGCAGAAGAAGACTTTAAAGAACTGGAGATCACACAAGACAACATAAACAACAGAGAACAGTTTAGAAACATCATAAGAAACACACACTTAAACAAGAACATACAGAGAACAGAACGGGAAAAAGATGGTCGGAAGAACGCAAGAGAGAACACAGTGAACGTATGAAGAGAATTTGGGAAGAACGAAGAAAGACGAAGAAATCATGACTACTCAAGTTCAATTGCTCTCTTAAAAGGGAATAATCGAAAATTATATATATAAAATTATATATATATCAAATGATCAAAATGTTTTGTTGCTGCATGAGGAACTCCTTTTAGAGCCACTTGTTCTCCTCTAGTGTTGTAGGTATGGTCATGACTGTTCTCCTCAAATTGTGATGGGTTATTAATGACGAATTCCATTAGCGAATTTATATATTGTGATGTTAAAGTTAAAATACTTAACTCCTTGAAGAGGTGCCCAGGTGACGACTGTGGGTGAACACTGCACATTATTCTTCCTGCTCGCTCCAATGAAATTTATTGTAACACAAGTATCGTCAGCATGAACTACCAGTTTTGCTTGTTGAATGTTAAGTGGAACGTCATTCACATGTACAGGTCGATTTTTTCCACCGTGTACAAACTATAGGGATAGATCTATGAGAGGACACGGAACAAAAAAGATCTAATGAACTTGTGTCCGGAAATGCATTGTTTCCATTCTAGAGACCATTTATTCAGACATACTTTGTTCCAGAGACTGCAGTCTAATACGCGCTGTACAATGTACCCACAGTTACATACAGTATGCATAGTTTCCTCATAGAGGGTGGTGCTGCTCCTCGTACGTCATGCCCTAGCACCCTCTCCTGCCGTAGGAATTGGTAATTTTGTGTCCGATTCACTTCTTTGGCTGAGTCACCTTGTAGTGGATGCGGTGCAGCGTTCTACACAATGGTTTCGTATTCGAATCGAGAGCTTGCCGACATGGTGTTTACTTACGGAAGGGCAAATGGCGATGGGTGGCGAGCAGCAAAGTTGTATCAGAAGACCTATAACCTGGCAACAATAACCACAGTATTCAATGTTTCTCAGAGACAGGGTCGTTTCAGGAAACAGGAAATCATGAAGGACGTACCCGAAATGTTCGGACACCAGACTTGGAGGAAATTGTGATTAACAATGTGGAAGACGACTGCCGTGTCAATACCAGGCAGATTCCTGCCAGTACAGGGTAAGCCAGACGACCGTGTGGAACATTCTCCGTGATAATTGTTACTTACAGTGTATGCAGGGCTTACTAGCGACAGACTTTCCACATCGAAATCGGTTTCGTCACTGGTTTCTTCCCCACCAACCACGATTCCGGGATTTGTTGTCATCCGCTCTGTTCACAGATGAGGCCACCTTTACGCGGAGTGGTGTCTTCAACTTTCATCTGTGGTATAGTATGCAGAATCCCCATCGTATGGTGACAGCGAATCATCAGCATTGGTGCAGGCGGAATGTGTGGGCAGGGACTATTTGCGACCGTATTTTGGGACCAGTCTTCCTTCCACGTCGCCTAACAGGCGGGAACTATCGGCGTTTCTTGCAGGTGACTTTGCCTCACCTGGTGGAAGAACTGCCATTGATGATTCGAAGGGTTATGGTGCTCCAGCCCATTTCGCCCTTAACGTCCAGACGCATCTCAATCGTGTCTTCCCTGGTCGACGTATCGGACGAGGGGATCCAGTTGCATGGCCTTCTCGTTCACAGAATCTCAACCCGTGCGACATCTGGTTATGGCGCCATCTCATATCGTATATGCAGTGCCCATTACAGATGAAGAGACACTGGATCAGCATATTCATGCTGCCTTTGGCACTGTTCATATGGAACCTGGCGGATGTGAACCTGTGAGACAGAACATGGTAAGGCGTCCACACGCATGTGTTGAGGCACATGGAAACCATTTTCAACACGCACTGTAACTGTGGCTGCATGGTACAGCGCGTACTAGACTGCAGTCTCTGTGACAAAGTAAGATTAAATAAATGGTTTATAGCATGGAACGTACATTTCCGGACATAAATTCATTAGATGTTTCTTGTTCGGTATTCTCTCTTAGAGTAATCCCTAGAGTTTTTACATAGTGGAAAAAATCACCCTGTATAAGGAATAGCAGTGGAGCCAAAGTTGAACTCTGTGGCACTCCCTTTGTCGTTTCTCCCCAGTCACTTAAATTTTCCATCCTTTCAGCATTGTTTCAATTATTTGGCAAAATATTTTGCCTTCTGTTTGTTAAGTATGACTCAGACCAGTTGAATGTAAAGCCATCGGTTCTTTAAAACCTGTGTCTTACTAAGAGTGCAAAATGATCTGCACAGTCAAACACCTTACAGAGATCACAAACATGCTAATTGGTGATATTTTCGTATTTAAGACTTGTAATATTTGGTGAGTGAATGTATAGACAGCGTTGTCAGAAGAGCAACAGCTATGGAATTCAAACTGTGATATGCTTAGTCAAATGTTTCTACGTAAATATAAAACTACTCTTGAGTTCGTAACTTTCCCGAATATTTCGGAAGAAGATGTCAGTAAGGAAACAGGGTAGTAATTATTTAAGTTTCTGTTATCACATTTCTTATGAAATGAAATGAGCGTTTGGCGCCATTGACTCTGGTCCAGGAACGACCGAGTTGAAAGTTACAAACGAAAATCGTTCTGATACTTCTGACAGTGGAATACATGTACTGCCAGCCGGGGTGGCCGAGCGGTTCTAAGCGCTAAGTCTGGAAATGCGTGACCGCTACGGTCGTAGGTTCGAATCCTGCCTCGGGCATGGATATGTGTGCTGTCCTTAGGTTAGTTAGGTTTAATTAGTTCTAAGTTCTAGGGCACTGATGACCTCTGATGCTCAGTGCCATTTGGACCAATACATGTGCTCTGCTGTTGTTGTTGAGTTATAGGGTAGGAAACTTTCAGAGGTGGTAGGGTGGACCAAAACAAGGAAAATATGTCTAGTAAACATGAGCTCTGAAGTGCATACCTCAAGAGCTATAAGTATTTGCTCATCTTCTCCACTTTGAAACACACCTCTTCCACTGCAAGCTCTTTGATTTCCACATCTTTTCTATGGGTACTTTCCACAGGAAACTATATTTCAGAAAAACTAATAGTAAAAATGTAACAATGTGCCACTGTGTTTGTATAACCTGGCTATTTTCTGCGTGTTTTAGATTAAAAAAACCGACTGATGCTGGTGAAATTTGTCGCCGAAACTAGTTTGGGAGAATAAAGAAATAAACGAATAACAACGTGTTTTGCATCAAGGAGGACTTAGTTTCTGATATTGTTGTTTTTCTATGCAAACACGGACCAAATGGAAGAGCTCCAAGGTAAAATTATAGGGCTTCTGGTAATTATGTTGCGACAAGAGGTGAGCCACACTTCGGCCAATGAGCTGTGGGGTCAGCAAAATGAAAACAGCCTCAGGCGGCGTCAGCTGAACTCCGCCACAGGACAGCCGGATTACGGTGGCGGGCAGAGGGTGGCCCCTGTGCCACACGCCACGGCGTGGCGCTTCCTCTGTGATGCTTCCTGCCTGTGCCGCCTGTCACCGCCACCGCTGCTGCTATGGGCGGGGGCGGGCTGCGGGCTGTGGGCCAACTGGAAACACCGTCGAGCGCAGAAAGACAGCGGGACGCCGCCGACTGCGCCTGTGAGGTACTTTCGCTGCTCGCTGCAACCTCCGCTCGCGAAAATCTGCCGCTTTTGCGAAATTTCCGGCTGAGTTGGCGTGCACGTGGGGTGATATTCGAATCTAACGCACGCAGGCCACCTGTGAAGTATCTTCAAAGACCAGCTTACTTTTGTCGAATTTCAAAGAAATATAATCTGCACTTCCTCCATCCACCGCCACCGACCCTCCCCATCTGCAGCGCAAAAAAAGCAAGTTTCGGTGCGTCCACCAACTTTTGCTCTCAAACACAGTGTTATTGCCTCTGCTGCAAATGTCGGCTAAGTGTGAACCGTTCAAAGGCTGAAGCCCCTTCGATCGAGTAGCAGTAGTGGTAGTAACTTTTACAAGGATACCGAAAACGTAATGATGTTGCAGTCTAACAAAAAACATGATTCATACAGAGTGTTGTGAGGAACCTGTATTCTCCATTCGCATTTTGGAGGATGACGGTTGAAATCTGCATCTGGCCATCCAAATTCAGATTTAGATTTTCTGTGATTTCCTTAATTCGCTTTTGGCAAATGCCGAGATGGTTCCTTTTGAAAGCGCTTGGCCGATTTCCTTCACTTTCCTCACTTTCCTTCACTTTCCCTCCGTAATGCGTGCTTGTGCTCCATCTCTAAAGACCGTGCTGCCGATGGAATGTTAAATCCTGTTCTTCCTTCTTTCTTGTATTCTCCCACCTTGGAATATTTTTTATGCTTTTGGCTTCTGCGTAAGTTCATTGCTTAGCATTATCGCAGAGTGAGTGTTAGTCTAATGCAACCCCCTCTAATTAAGCTGCGTCCAGCAGCTAAAACTTTCATTTGGCCGTTGATAGTGCTTCTTGAATTTCGATTATCGTTTCATTTCGTGCACGCACAGTGGTGGAGAGTTGATAGTTGGAGTTGGTCATTGTCGTTTAACAGCTTCGCTGGCTAAAAGCGTCCATCACGCCAGGTTTCCATGGTCTCAAAGCTAAATGTGAAGTGCTGAATGTCGTATTGTGGTATACAGGATGTTATTAAAACAGAGTGTAGTTGAATCTGTTTGGACCGAATAATAATTCCACCAATATATCGTACAGTCTGAGATCCGCCATTAAATGTTATCAGTTGGACCTCTCATTGTCTGCTTCCTCCAATTATGTACAAAGAAAGCATGTGATTGGATATTTGGAGGTGAAGAGTAATATATCAGTGGCATTACGTGCTCTGACAGTAATGTTCTTGCGTCTTTAAGTCCTGCTATCAAAAAATGGTTCAAATTGCTCTGAGCACTATGGGACCTAATTTCTGAGGTCATCAGTCCCCTAGAACTTAGAACTACTTAAACCTAACTAACCTAAGGACATCACACACATCCATGCCCGAGGCAGGATTCGAACCTGCGACCGTAGCGGTCGCGCGGTTCCAGACTTTTCCTGCTATCATTTCAAAAAATGAAACTGTGAGATATAGAGAAATTTGAGCAGCTCTCAACGTTTTTTCCTTTTTCCCATGTCATTTGTCGCAGATTGCACTTGGAGTGCATCACAATGATGACAGGAGACGAGAAAGTGCAATGTGTCATTTGGTATCCAGAATCGAAATCTGTGACAAAGACACTGCGGAGTTATCGATGCAAGAATAAGAACACAAAACTGGCAAAAATAAGGGTAATGAGATGGCTTAAAAATTTTTAAGTGACACGCAATATCAATGACTTTGCTAGAAGTGGGCTGGCCGTGGTGGCCAAGCGGTTCTAGGCGCTCAGTCCGGAACCGCGAGACTGCTACGGTCGCAGGATCGAATCCTGCATAGGGCATAGATGTGTGTGATGTCCTTAGGTTAGTTAGGTTTAAGTAGTTCTAAGTTCTAGGGAACTGATGACCTCTGATGTTAGGTCCCATAGTGCTTAGAGGCATTTGAACCACTTTTTCGGGTTTCCATTGGGAAAAACATTTCTATAACGGGGAATGTTTACCTGGACTTGCTCGAACAGCCCCTACAACACAGATCAAAGAGCTGTCATCTTCCAGCATGATGGTGCACTCCCACATTGCAGTTTGAACATGCAGAGTGTACAGAGGGGGTGGACAGTCATGGTCCCATCACATAGCAGTGGTCTCCAGTGTCACGTTATTAGACTGGGTGTATTGTCAAGAATCCCATCTACAGAACACCAGTCAGTAATATTGATACCCTTCACAAATCAGAGAGTCAATCAGAACAGACACTACCTCTCACCACGAACAACGCAGCAACCGACGAACTCACTTAACACAGCTATGTGTGATTAGAGGTGTCAGTGCTAATAGACGAGCAACTCAGCGTGAAATAACGTACGACGCTCCTGTTTTTGTTACCATATCTGTTAGACCATAGAAGACTGGAAAACTGCGGCTGGGCAGATGAGACCCGATTTCAGTTGGTAAGAGCTGATGGTTTGGTTCGAGTGTGGCGCAGACCCAACGAGACCATGGACTCAGGTTGTCGACAAGACCCTGTGCAAGCTAATGGTGGCTCCATAATGGTATGGGCGGGGGGGAGGGGCGTCCTATGGTCTAACTAAACTGATCATTGACTGGAAGTGGTTATGTTCAGCTACTTGGAGACCATTAGCAGCCTTTCTTGCACTTCATGTTCTCATGACAATGCGCCATGTCACAGGGCCACGGTTGTTTGCGATTGGTTTGAACTGAATGATTTGGCTACCCATATCGCCCGACCTGAAACCCATAGAACATTTATGGGACATAATCGAAAGGTCAGTTTGAGCAAAAACTCTTGCTCTTTCAACAATTTCATAAGTATGGACGACTATAGAGGCAGCATGGCCCAATATTTCTGCAGGCGACTTCCAACAATTTGTTGAGACCATGCCACGTCGAGTTGCTGGACTACGCTGGGCAAAAAGACGTCCGACACGATATGGGGAGGTATTCCATGATTTTTGTCACACTACGTTAACTATAGTGTACAGACATGCATTGTTCAGCCAGAAGATTATGACCACACTAGCTGGTATGTCCACCTTTGGTAGAGATAACTGTGCTGCTTTTGCAGTGAACTCTTAGTGTGTAGTGGGGCGATCACTCTGTTGTAGAGTGTGATGCCGACCGCTGTAGGTAGAGCAGCGGTCATGTACCAAATAGTTTTATCTTGTGACTTTGGTTTTACACATCTCATGGAAAACAATGACCAGAAGAGCAGTTGTTTCTTAATGTACCAAATAGTTTTATCTTGTGACTTCGGTTTTACATATCCCATGGAAAAGAATGACCAGGAGACCAGCTGTTTCTTAATTTTTGTGGCAATGATTTTATATAAGCTGGTCTGCCTCATGTATCGTTATATCCAAATGGTTTATAAATGTTAATCTACATTCAGATACGATGATGGCACCTTTAGTGTGTTGAAACTACACTCCTGGAAATTGAAATAAGAACACCGTGAATTCATTGTCCCAGGAAGGGGAAACTTTATTGACACATTCCTGGGGTCAGATACATCACATGATCACACTGACAGAACCACAGGCACATAGACACAGGCAACAGAGCATGCACAAAGTCGGCACTAGTACAGTGTATATCCACCTTTCGCAGCAATGCAGGCTGCTATTCTCCCATGGAGACGATCGTAGAGATGCTGGATGTAGTCCTGTGGAACGGCTTGCCATGCCATTTCCACCTGGCGCCTCAGTTGGACCAGCGTTCGTGCTGGACGTGCAGACCACGTGAGACGACGCTTCATCCAGTCCCAAACATGCTCAATGGGGGACAGATCCGGAGATCTTGCTGGCCAGGGTAGTTGACTTACACCTTCTAGAGCACGTTGGGTGGCACGGGATACATGCGGACGTGCATTGTCCTGTTGGAACAGCAAGTTCCCTTGCCGGTCTAGGAATGGTAGAACGATGGGTTCGATGACGGTTTGGATGTACCGTGCACTATTCAGTGTCCCCTCGACGATCACCAGTGGTGTACGGCCAGTGTAGGAGATCGCTCCCCACACCATGATGCCGGGTGTTGGCCCTGTGTACCTCGGTCGTATGCAGTCCTGATTGTGGCGCTCACCTGAACGGCGCCAAACACGCATACGACCATCATTGGCACCAAGGCAGAAGCGACTCTCATCGCTGAAGACGACACGTCTCCATTCGTCCCTCCATTCACGCCTGTCGCGACACCACTGGAGGCGGGCTGCACGATGTTGGGGCGTGAGCGGAAGACGGCCTAACGGTGTGCAGGACCGTAGCCCAGCTTCATGGAGACGGTTTCGAATGGTCCTCGCCGATACCCCAGGAGCAACAGTGTCCCTAATTTGCTGGGAAGTGGCGGTGCGGTCCCCTACGGCACTGCGTAGGATCCTACGGTGTTGGCGTGCATCCGTACGTCGCTGCGGTCCGGTCCCAGGTCGACGGGCACGTGCACCTTCCGCCGACCACTGGCGACAACATCGATGTACTGTGGAGACCTCACGCCCCACGTGTTGAGCAATTCGGCGGTACGTCCACCCGGCCTCCCGCATGCCCACTATACGCCCTCGCTCAAAGTCCGTCAACTGCACATACGGTTCACGTCCACGCTGTCGCGGCATGCTACCAGTGTTAAAGACTGCGATGGAGCTCCGTATGCCACGGCAAACTGGCTGACACTGACGGCGGCGGTGCACAAATGCTGTGCAGCTAGCGCCATTCGACGGCCAACACCGCGGTTCCTGGTGTGTCCGCTGTGCCGTGCGTGTGATCATTGCTTGTACAGCCCTCTCGCAGTGTCCGGAGCAAGTATGGTGGGTCTGACACACTGGTGTCAATGTGTTCTTTTTTCCATTTCCAGGAGTGTAGTTATCCAGTAAACAGTGTTTAAGCGATCTTGGCTTTGAATTATTTCTACAGAGATAACTGTGGCTACGCGTCGTGGCATGGAAGGGGGGTGTGGGTACCACATCTTCACGCAAAAGTCATCTGATCTCTGTAAATTTCGGGAAAGGGGAAGAGGAACTCTGACGCCATGTTCAATCACATCCCAGATGTGTGCGATCGGGTTAAGATCTGGCGATCTGAGGGGCCAGCACATCAACTGGAACTTGCCACTATGTTCCTTGAACCATTCCATCACACTTCTGGCCTTGTGATGCTTGTGGCATGGCGTATTATCCACTTCTGTTGGGAAACATGATCGTCATGAAGGGGTGTGCGTGGTATCCAACCAGTCTACGATATTGCTTGGTGGTAATGAAGCCTTGCTCGAGTTTCCACAGGACCCATGGATGCTCATTTGAATGTTCCGCAGAGCAGAATGGAGCCGGTGCCATCTTGTCTCAATACCACAGTACAGGTGTCAAAGTACTGTTCTCTGACTCCGACTCCGACTCCGGCTCTGGCTCCGGCTCCGGCTCCAGCTCCGGCTCCGGCTCCGGCTCCGGCTCTAGCTCCAGCTCCGGCTCCGGCTCCGGCTCCGGCTCCGGCTCCGGCTCCGGCTCCAGCTCCGGCTCCGGCTCCGGCTCCGGCTCCAGCTCCGGCTCCGGCTCCGGCTCCGGCTCCGGCTCCGACTCCGACTCCCTCCCATTGGCATCATGAAGAAGATATGGGGGTGCAATCAGACCATGCAACGCTCTAGCACTGCACCAACGTCCAGTGCTGATGGTCATGTCCCCATTTCAGTTGTAGTTGCCAATGTTGGGGTGTTAACATTGGCATTTGGGTGGGTCATCGGCTGCAGAGGCCCATCGTTAGGAGTGTTTGGTGCACTGTGCTCTCAGACACTTGTAGTCTGCTCAGCATTAAAATCTGGTATTAGTTCCGCCACTGTACTATTTTACCAGTCTTCCGAGCCTACGACGTCTGACAACTGTATGAGGGGTGACTACCCAACCCCACGACGTCTGGACGTGACTTCACCTTCGTTTAGCAGTGTGTTGAAGACCCTCAAAACAGCACTCTTCGAACACCAGAAAAGTCGTGCAATTTCCGAAATGCTCGTGCCGAGCCTCGTGTCCATTACTATTTGCCCTTGGTCAAACTCAGATAAATCGCGCGCCTTCCCCATTCTGCGCAAGGACAACACGCGGACTGACACAAAGTGCACCGTGCATGTGTCTGACTAGCAGTCATTCCTCGCCTGGAGGGGTTTATGTCTATAGTAGGTAGGTGGTCATAATGTTCTGGTCGATCAATGTACATGTAGTATTATGACTGAAGCAAGGAAGCTCACAGAAGCTTACTGGCACAGACAAATATCAAATACTGGTATGAAATACGGGAAGAAATTTTATTTAACTAAATCGCTGATCTTTTAAAACGGGGAGAAAAAGCAACTTCATGCGTTTGAAATGTGATGTTACCGAAGAGTGATAGAAACTGAATGGATTGAAAATGTATGGGCTAAAGAAGGGTTAACAGAAGGAGGATAGAAGAAGATACGTATGACTGGTGCATCCACTAGAGCACCTAGGAACCGTTGACTTGGTGCTAGAAGGAGCAGTGAAGGTGAATAATTTTAGGGGCAGAAAAAGAATAAAGTATGTAAACCATTCTGCAGATTATACTTCATGCAGTAATTACGTAGAGGTGAAAAATTCAGCCCTGTCGAGGAAACACGGCAACTGTCATAACAAAATTTCCCAGAAACTTCGCTCATTGAAAGAGGGGTCAAAATAAGCGAAAACGTGTGTCAGTTTGTCCGCAGGTAGTCGACCGTTAATGAAAAAAAAAACGGTAGTCAAGTTTTCGAAGTATTTTCCAGTACTTTATGTGCTTTTTACCTCGCGATATCCTCAGACGAACTGGTGACGCAGTGATTAGAGTAGTGGTTTCTTAATTTTGTGCCCTGTGTTCTAAACCCGATTTTTTTTATTGGTTTGGCCTACTAAGGACCTAATGAAATAATTTACGTATTCTTTCTTTTTTAGTTTCTTTCTTTCCAGAAATTTTTGATTCTTTCCTTATGTTTTTCTCTTCTTTTTTCTGTCCATATTGCACCTGCCTTTCTTTGTTTTCTCCTGAAGTTCTTGAGACCTTTCACTTTTCTCTGAACCTTTCTCTTTCTCCTGTTTCTTCCTCCATTATTTCCGTTTCCCTCAGGTCTGCTTTAACTTCTTTTATCCACATCACGGATATTTTGGGGTTTCTGTCAAAGAAATTAATAATTCTTTTTGTTGTCCTGGTTTCATCTAGCCTTTTTAGGCATTCGTAGAATTCAACCCTTCTCTCCCTCATCGTGTCTGGTATTCGTTCTATTATTTCTTAAAGTTCTTTATTACTTCTTAGTTTCCATTTCACATTCTCATATTTTAGTCCCAAGATTTTCCTGATTACTTTCCTTTACTTGTTTTCTATTTCGCCTGATTGTTTGGCAGTATTTAATGAAAGGCATTCTGATGCATAAATGCATTCTGGTTTAATGACGGTACTGTAGTCCCGAGGCTCTGTATCTATGGAAATGAATTTCTTGTTATACACGTTTTTTGTTAGTTGTTAGTTGAAATGCCTCTGTAATTCTGCCATAATGAGTTTCCATATAGATCATTGCCTGCTTCACGTCTCTGTTTTTCATTTATATACCAATGTCTCCAGAAGATTGCTACACGAATGTTTTCCAGTGTATACTGATAAAATTGTGTATCAGATGAATGAATTAAAAAACAAAAAATAAGCGAATTATTTGGAAATGTCTTCGGTGATATTCCTATAGCGTATCTTGATTCATAATCAACTGCCAGCACCAATTTTGGGAAAAGTCATCCATTATGCGTGGTTTATCGCCAAACCATTCCAACGTGAGAATTCTTCATCAATATTAACGAGATTCCTTTCCCGCGTGAGACTCAAACCGACAAATGCCAGTATGAGAATGAAATATCAGAATGTGAGAATTTAAAAAGATTTTAACTCTTTTAAGCCACCATTATAGGGCCACAAGCCATGATCGTAACTATTTTCTTTAATATCTTTGTATAATTGTGAATAATTTAAGAAGAACCATTTCAAAAGAATAAGTAGTGTACTAAGACTTCTAGGCGCAAAAAGTTATAGTTGCGTCAACTTTTGTTTTGTATAATTGTATAAATAGTCGAGACAATAGTGTCTCGTTCTCATTTTGTTATTTTGTGAGTCAACGAGCATTGCGCTCTCATTTAAATATATGGCCGAAAGAGTCAGTCTACAGGAATTGTGACACGAACTCTGTCGTCGAGGACCGTGTGCCACAAAGGACACAGATTCACCAAGAGATGGGGAAATTCACAGGCGTCTATTGTCTATTGAGGCCTAAGCACTGTAGTGTGCGTTGGAGACAGACGAAACCCTACGTCATAGGGAAACGAAGTAGAAGGCTTTTGTCGCCAAGGAGACATAGCAGTGTTAAATATGGCGCACCTAAGATCGGCCATAGGGGGAAATATTTATGAAAACTTTAATTCTGTAGTAATGCAGGGAATCAAGCCACAGTAAATCCTTCCTCCATGAATTTTCATGGTGATCCCAAGAAGACTTGAATATTGATCATATCTATAATAGTTTAGGATTTACTGTTAAATTGAAATTAACAAGTTTTGTAACAAGGACCTGAATGCTAAAATCTGAACACTTCGGTCGATCTTAACGATCGACATTTCATATGAAAGCGCATCATTCAAATGATAAACGTTGTGAATATCAAATCTGTAACTTTATTTGTTTAAAAGATATAGTAAATTTAAATTATCAGTATTTACAGTTTAGCATCAGATCATCATTTACTCCACACAAAACACATTGAACGATGACACCATGACACTTTATTGAATCATTAGGTAATAGAATATTTGTTGTAAAGTTAGTGCATAATAGTTATTTTTGTTCTTTATTTATTTATTTATCAGAAAGCAGATGGGTGCAAGGGTACTGGCCGTGGCATTCAAAGCTAAGAAGGAAATTGTATTGGTTTTTTGTAAAAGAATTTAAAGTTTATTATGTAATGGATGTTATTGTTACTTTATTCAGAACGTGAAAGTAGTCAAGATTTGATTATTTAAATACGTTAAAATGTAAAATAATGTAGAATAAGCTGTAGGCAATCAGATGGACGGCTTTAGGAAAGGGAACTGCCCTAGTCAGTTGAGCAAGGATATTCGGCGCGCGGGAAACGCGGCCGGGGACGGACAGAGGGAATGCTGGTGCAGACGAGAAAGCGGACAGTTCGGCTGGAGACACCAAAGGGTAGAGTTCGGCTCGAGACGCGAAGGTGAACAGTCGGTCTTTAGGCAGCAAGTAAGGGAAACGACTTAGAAAAGTTCGCATTGTGTGGTATCGCGGGACTTAAGTCTCTGAGCGGCGAGCAGCCGCGCTCCTGGTGTGCACTGCAACATTTCTACATCTACATCTACATCTACATTTATACTCCGCAAGCCACCCAACGGTGTGTGGCGGAGGGCACTTTACGTGCCACTGTCATTATCTCCCTTTTCTGTTCCAGTCGCGTATGGTTCGCGGGAAGAACGACTGTCTGAAAGCCACCGTGCGTGGATAACTTGTATTTCGCGATAAGATTGAGAATGATCGAATTGTGTCAGATGGATATGCTCTCGAGTGTAGCAGTAACTCTCAATACGACCACTTCCGCTATTAGTTTGCTTTCTGAATAGAAATTATTCTAGCCAAATTGCAACTGTGTGGCCTACATCATTTACGGGTCGTTAATTTAGTTCCCGATATTATTATTACCGTTATTATATGTTATGTTAACTTGGTATTTCGCCAACTTGTCATCAGCCAGACAATTTAACCAAAGTATCACAAGTGTCTAACTCAGGGCGTGTAATGCGACACGTGCGATTCAACCCCTAGATAAGTTTGAGCCAAGACATTTCGACGAAGAGGAACCGCATGTGAGCCCGAACATCTTTGGGATGCTAGTTCGCACGACGCATTTAACAGGCAGTTAATTGTGGCGTCTTCTCGCGAAGAAAATTAGTAAATACCAAGGTTGTGAGATCATAAAGGCCGGTCGTGGTGGCCGAGCGGTTCTAGGCGCTTCAGTCCGGAACCGCGCGGCTGCTACCGTCGCAGGTTCGAATCCTGCCTCGGGCATGGACGTGTGTGATGTCCTTAGGTTAGTTAGGTGTAAGTAGTTCTAAGTTCTAGGGGACTGATGACCTAAGATGTTAATTTCCATAGTGTTCAGAGCCATTTGAACCATTTTGAAGACCATAAAGAAACTAATATTAACAACGACTAACGACTGCCAACTCGTCAAGAAATATCAAAATTACGAGAGCCCCCCTATCGTAAACATGCCATACACACACATATATCGTATAGTAAATGCGTGACACTTGTTATGAAGCACTCACTCCGTCTTCAGGCCACGAGTGGCCTACCGGGACCATCCGACCGCCGTGTCATCCTCAGTGGAGGATGCGGATAGGAGGGGTGTGGGGTCAGCACACCGCTCTCCCGGTCGTTATGATGGTATTCTTACCCGAAGTCACTACTATTCGGTCGAGTAGCTCCTCAATTGGCATCAAGAGGCTGAGTGCGCCCCGAAAAATGGCAACAGCGCATGGCGGCCTGGATGGTCACTCATCCAAGTGCCGGCTACACCCGACAGCGCTTAACTTCGGTGATCTCACGGGAACCGGTGTAGCCACTGCGGCAAGGCCGTTGCCACTTGTTATGAAACCAGTTGTAATTTTGTAATTAATATAACCCCCTTATATCCCTTATTTTGATGAGAAACTTTCACGTGGTAGCCTTCAACAGACATGGACAGATAAATGAAAACAATAAGAATAAAATAAATTGAAACAAAAATGAAGAACCCCTTACATTAACCACTGAGCCAACATGTCGTCTGAACACACAGCGAAAATAACACGAAAACTTTGACCGCTGTTTTTTTTAGAAAAGCTCGAGCATCTATTGATAAGCTGAGATGTGTTGGCTTATTTTGACTCCTCTTCTATTAAGCGAAGTTCGTGGGTAATCGGGTTATGGCACTTGCCGTGTTCATCTTGTACGTAGGAAGGGACTGAGGACGTGATTAATGCAGTCTGATCACATACACAAAATCTCACAGGTCGCGGAAGAGATTGTAGAGATTAAAGGTGGAGGTGCATCGCGAATTTCACTCTCACGTATGCAATGTTGAATGAGAGGTTCCTCCATTTGGAGTTCTTATATGCGTTAGCTGTAAGGACTCGATTTACGATATGCGAATAGCTCGCGCCATATTTGTCGGCACTCGCGGGAGAAGCAATCTCGGCGGCTATTGGCGCGCCGTTTAGGACGCTGTGCCCAGTGATCGATTCCGAGATTGGGAAGCGGCCAGTCACTCGGCTCATCAAGCGCAGGGATTGCTCGCCGCTCTCCGCGCGATCCCAAGCGGGCCGCCGGCGGTGCGACGTCTTTACCGCCGGCCGGAAGGAAGGCAGCGGCTCATCAGTGGGCCAGCGAGCCGCTCTTACAAACCGACCAGTCACCTGACGACGTGTCTGTATGTCTGAAACTGCAGCTGTCAGAAAGAGAGTAAAAGAGACAGAGTGGGGTTTGGAATGATTTGGGTACAAGTTAAACTTCATTACTGTTCTCGAAACATACAACGTGCGATTCATGGAGGTATACTCCGTCTTTGCAACTAAATGAACGGCAGTTTATTTTTTACCTTATGCGATTCGCTTCTTTTATTTATGAAGCTTCTTCAGTGGCCTGTCGTACAGGTTTGTTTTTATTTACTTACACTGAGCGGCAAAGAATCTGGTATAGGAATGGGTATTCAAATACTGAGATATGTAAACAGGCAGAATACGGCGCTGCGGTCGACAACGCCTATATAAGGCAAAAAGTGTCTGGCACAGTTGTTAGATCGGTTACTGCTGCTACAATAGCAGGTTATCAAGATTTTTTTGTGAGTTTGAATGTCGTGTAATAGTCGGCGCAGAGCGATGGGATATAGCATCTCCGCGGTAGTGATGAAGTGGGGATTTTCCCGTACGACTATTTCACAAGGAAGCGGGTAAAACATCAAATCTCCTACACCGCTGTGGCCGGAAAAAATATCCCGCAAGAACGGTTAAACCTAACTAACCTAAGGACATCACTCACATCCATGCCCGAGGCAGGATTCGAACCTGCGACCGTAGCAGCAGTTTGGTTCCAGACTGAAGCGCCTAGAACCACTCGGCCACAGTAGCCGGCGGAAAGAGCGGGACCAACGACGACTAAAGAGAATCGTTCAACGTTACAAAAGTGTAGCGCTTCCGCAAATTGCTGCAGATTTCAATGCTGGGCCATTAACTAGTGTCAGGGTGCGAACCATTCAACGAAAAATCATCGATATGAGGTTTCGGAGCCCTTGATGACTGCACGACAGAAAGCTTTACGCCACGCCTGGATCTATCAACACCGACATTTGACCGTTGATGACTGGAAACATGTTGTCTGGTCGGACGAATCTCATTTCAGATTGCATCGAGCGGATGGACGTGTACATGTATGGAGACAACCTCATGAATCCATGAATCCTGCAGACCAGCAGGGGCCTTTTCAAGCTGGTGGAGGTTCTGTAATGGTATGCGGCACATGCAGGTCCTGTCTGATCACCTGCGTCCATTCATGTCCATTGTGCATTCCGATGGTCTTGGGCAATTCCAGCAGAACAATGTGACACCCCACACGTCCAGAAATGCTACAGAGTGGCTCCAGGAACACTCTTCTGAGTTCGAATACATCCACTGGCCACCAAACTCCGCAGACATGAACATTATAGAGTGTATCTGGGATGCCTTGTGTGCACATATATATGTATAAAAAATATAAATATTATTATTTTTAATCGCAATATGATCAAATTTGATTTTTATAAATTGTGAAATGAATTAATTGTCTTTCAGTCTTAATTTACAAATCTTGTAAATTGTAAGTCAGTAGTAGCGTGGACGTACGTCGATTTTTGCGTTCTCTACGCCGTTGAGATTTATGCAGTTTAGTTATATGCTTCTTCTTCGCCATAAGTACTTCTCATTTTTGACCACAACTACAATACTGAATTTTATTCGACTTCCTCTTCAGATGCAGACAGCTACATGACATGACTAGCTTAATTCGCGGTAGAAAATAAAAACTTTCGTCGTTTTGCACTTATAAGAATACTCACACTTCATATTTTCATAAAAATTATTATTCAGATATCATAAATTCCACAACACAGTTCTCACAAAAGATATGTCTTCTCCATACGAGGACTAAAGACAGAGTCTATTAAATAATTGAAAAAAAAAATTGAACGAAGTTTCCATCATTTGTCATTCGCCTTCCGGCGTAGCAGAATACATTTTTTCTGAAGCTTACAGCGGTCTCGCTAGTGTTTATTATCACTGGTTTTTAACTTTTGTCAGTGTGTTGGGGCTTTTCCTTATGCATCTATACAATTGCCCCCACACTGTGCTGTGGCATGCAATGTTGGCGCACAGTGTTCTGTGTACACTCGTACAGCTTAAATTTAAATTTTGCCGAAAGGGGTACAATGACCTTTATTTGTCAGCGTATTTTTCTTTATATATTGGGTTGGAGATGTCAGCTTGTCTTGCTTACACATTATCTTACAGGAAATACATAACTTACATGTGGAATGATAATTCATTAAGTATTTACACGAGAGCGCTACAAGAGCGACCACATGTCCTTTTGGCAACATTGCCACTCTCTATGCGCATGCGTACAGAATATATTTGTTGGCTGTGCAACAGCTGTTAATGCTCCACGTATTATTGTGTACCGTCGTTCGCGCTTCCACTCGCGCTTTTAGTGTCATTTTCACACTGTCATATTATCCGTTGAATAATTTGCTGTGGCGTTGTTTTCCATTGTGAGTGCGGTGCATGTGCGTTTACACTTCAAGAATCGATGCTGTGGCGGATAACTCACCTTTGAAACGGCCCGCGAAGAAATCTTCTCCATCGTATCCACATTTTCAGTGGTGTGAATACTGCACATCAACACCCGACTTCGAGGTAAGTGATGCTTGCACAATTGTAGTTTGCTGATTAATATATCAGATGTTGCATAGCACTATTGTTGTTGTTGTTGTCTTCAGTCTTGAGACTGGTTTGATGCAGCTCTCCATGCTACTCTATCCTGTGCAAGCTTCTTCATCTCCCAGTACCTACTGCAGCCTACATCCTTCTGAATCTGCTTAGTGTATCCATCTATTGGTCTCCCTCGACGATTTTTACGCTCCACGCTGCCCTCCAGTACTAAATTGGTGATCCCTTGATGCCTCAGAACATGTCCTACCAACCGATCCCTTCTTCTGGTCAAGTTGTGCCACAAACTCCTCTTCTCCCCTATTCTATTCAATACCTCCTCATTAGTTTTGTGATCTACCTATCTAATCTTCAGCATTCTTCTGTAGCACCACATTTCGAAAGCTTCTATCCTCTTCTTGTCTAAACTATTTATCGTCCATGTTTCACTTCCATACATGGCTACACTCCAAACAAATACTTTCACAAACGACTTCCTGACACTTAAATCTATACTCGATGTTAACAAATTTCTCTTCTTCAGAAATGCTTTCCTTGCCATTGCCAGTCTACATTTTATATCCTCTCTACTTCGACCATCATCAGTTATTTTGCTCCCCAAATAGCAAAACTCCTTTACTAGTTTAAGTGTCTCATTTCCTAATCATATTCCCTCGGCACACAATAGACACAAAGCCCATGCCTACTACAGTAGTACAAGTTTATATGCCAACTAGCTCTGCAGATGATGAAGAAATTGATGAAATGTATGACGAGATAAAAGAAATTATTCAGGTAGTGAAGGGAGACGAAAATTTAATAGTCATGGGTGACTGGAATTCGAGTGTAGGAAAAGGGAGAGAAGGAAACATAGTAGGTGAACATGGATTGGGGGGAAGAAATGAAAGAGGAAGCCGCCTTGTAGAATTTTGCACAGAGCATAACTTAATCATAGCTAACACTTGGTTCAAGAATCATGAAAGAAGGTTGTATACCTGGAAGAATCCTGGAGATACTAAAACGTATCAGATAGATTACATAATGGTAAGACAGAGATTTAGGAACCAGGTTTTAAATTGTAAGACATTTCCAGGGGCAGATGTGGATTCTGACCACAATCTATTGGTTATGAACTGCAGATTGAAACTGAAGAAACTGCAAAAAGGCGGGAATTTAAGGAGATGGGACCTGGATAAACTGAAAGAACCAGAGGTTGTACAGAGCTTCAGGGAGAGCATAAGGGAACAATTGACAGGAATGGGGGAAAGAAATACAGTAGAAGAAGAATGGCTAGCTCTGAGGGATGAAGTAGTGAAGGCAGCAGAGGATCAAGTAGGTAAAAAGACAAGGGCTAATAGAAATCCTTGGGTAACAGAAGAAATATTGAATTTAATTGATGAAAGGAGAAAATATAAAAATGCAGTAAATGAAGCAGGCAAAAAGGAATACAAACGTCTCAAAAATGAGATCGACAGGAAGTGCAAAATGGCTAAGCAGGGATGGCTAGAGGACAAATGTAAGGATGTAGAGGCTTGTCTCACTAGGGGTAAGATAGATACTGCCTACAGGAAAATTAAAGAGACCTTTGGAGAGAAGAGAACCACTTGTATGAATATCAAGAGCTCAGATGGCAACCCAGTTCTAAGCAAAGAACGGAAGGCAGAAAGGTGGAAGGAGTATATAGAGGGTTTATACAAGGGCGATGTACTTGAGGACAATATTATGGAAATGGAAGAGGATGTAGATGAAGATGAAATGGGAGATAAGATACTGCGTGAAGAGTTTGACAGTGCACTGAAAGACCTGAGTCGAAACAAGGCCCCGGGAGTAGACAACATTCCATTAGAACTACTGATGGCCTTCGGAGAGCCAGTCCTGACAAAACTCTACCATCTGGTGAGCAAGATGTATGAGACAGGCGAAATACCCACAGACTTCAAGAAGAATATAATAATTCCAGTCCCAAAGAAAGCAGGTGTTGACAGATGTGAAAATTACCGAACTATCAGTTTAATAAGTCACAGCTGCAAAATACTAACGCGAATTCTTTACAGACGAATGGAAAAACTGGTAGAAGCGGACCTCGGGGAAGATCAGTTTGGATTCCGTAGAAATGTTGGAACACGTGAGGCAATACTAACCTTACGACTTATCTTAGAAGAAAGATTTAGAAAAGGCAAACCTACGTTTCTAGCATTTGTAGACTTAGAGAAAGCTTTTGGCAACGTTAACTGGAATACTCTCTTTCAAATTCTAAGGGTGGCAGGGGTAAAATACAGGGAGCGAAAGGCTATTTACAATTTGTACAGAAACCAGATGTCAGTTATAAGAGTCGAGGGGCATGAAAGGGAAGCAGTGGTTGGGAAAGGAGTGAGACAGGGTTGTAGCCTCTCCCCGATGTTATTCAATCTGTATATTGAGCAAGCAGTAAAGGAAACAAAAGAAAAATTCGGAGTAGGTATTAAAATCCATGGAGAAGAAATAAAAACTTTGAGGTTCGCCGATGACATTGTAATTCTGTCAGAGACAGCAAAGGACTTGGAAGAGCAGTTGAACGGAATGGACAGTGTCTTGAAAGGAGGATATAAGATGAACATCAACAAAAGCAAAACGAGGATAATGGAATGTAGTCGAATTAAGTCGGGTGATGTTGAGGGAATTAGATGAGGAAATGAGACACTTAAAGTGGTAAAGGAGTTTTGCTATTTGGGGAGCAAAATAACTGATGATGGTCAAAGTAGAGAGGATATAAAATGTAGACTGGCAATGGCAAGGAAAGCGTTTCTGAAGAAGAGAAATTTTGTTAACATCGACTATAAATTTAAGTGTCAGGAAGTCGTTTCTGAAAGTATTTCTATGGAGTGTAGCCATGTATGGAAGTGAAACATGGACGATAAATAGTTTGGACAGGAAGATAATAGTTGTTTTTGTTGTGGTCTTAATTCGACTACATTCCATTATCCTTGCTTTGCTTTTGTTGATGTTCATCTTTTACCCTCCTTTCAAGACACTGTCCATTCCATTCAACTGATTTTCCAAGTCCTTTGCTAGCATTACATTACCAAAATTGTTTCGTTGCACCACTGCACACGAGTGTGGATGCCACTATATATTTCGTCGTTCACTTTGTCGTGAGAATCGTTTTAGTCTTCGAGATTCTGTTAGTTTTTCAAGTTCATCTTTTCCAGATAGCTCGAGATACACTTAAAATTCACATAAACATTTTGACATAACAGTGCATATTACAATGGCTTACATCTAAGGCCGACATTCCACCCATTATTTGTATTAAACTTTGAAAATTCTTAAATACTAAAATATTACAAAACTCCTTCCTCAGTTACAGTTACTGGTTTATATAGTTTGTTAACTAAAAAAAAAAAAGAAAAATTCCTTTGTACATAAATACTTATAACTTATTTATATTTCATTACATTGTGTTACGATATTAGTGCATCCACATTTTATGTTGCAGTCATGCATACATCAGTTATGAGAGTTTAATATTTTTCTAGGGAGAAACAGAGAAAAACATTTACATCAAGATTCTACACTACGCGTTGCTGGCTTAACTACGCTTTGGCGCCGCCTCCTGCGTTAGGGAGGGAATAAGGAATTACTGTTCTATTGGTTTATGGATTACTAAGGAAATGCTGTTCATACTTTCTTAAATCACTCATCAAGGAGCTCCTTTTTCATGGAAACGAAACGTATTAACGACTCATGTACTATATACCGTAGCATTGCTTTTATTTGATTACGTGTAGCTTTGTGTTCGTAACGCAGAAGTTTTAGCATTACCTCATGCTTATCTCTTTACGATTACGTGGAAATGCCGTCGTTTATATTCACATGTGACGCAATAGGAATTGATTAGTTTTATTTGAGGTCACATGCATCCGTGTTTATGTACACTTTGTAGTCAGTAGGTATGGGTAAATGTTTTGTAGTTGCACTGCGACGATGTGTATTCTTGTTTTTCATTTGATTGATGACCAAAATATACATATATAGACATACTAATAACCAAATCATTTCTTTGAGGTGCAGCCCGTTTTTTTCATTTGGTACCCATAAACCCGTCGTAAATCTCTTCTGCGCCGTGTCGATGCACTGGTCGCTGTTATGTAAAAAACTTATAACTAACTTAAAAACTAGTTGTGTTTCGGAGCTCATAGGCCACTCGTATACTCGGTCATCACATTCGTTCACAGACGTTTTTCATATTTCATTCTTATTTGTTTATATATTTATTCACTTGCATTTTTATTCTTGTTACTCACTTACCCTGCAAAGAAAGTTACTTTGACATCTCCTACGGTATCTTATATTTTGTTAGCTAACAGGTCCTGTATGTTTCGTTGTAATGATTTCTTTTAATTCTAATTACAATGTATGTATCTTAGTATTGACGCAACTTCGCATGTTGATATAATATCATATTCTTTCGTTCCTTGATAGTAAATATAGTTGTTACGTGTTATTATTTATTTTGAAATTGAGTTTGCTACTTGTGCAGCTGCGCATTTCTGTTTGGTTGCGCCGTGAATTAGCCTGTTGCGCTTGCGCAAGGTCAATGTCTCTTCCGTAGTACTGACGTAAGCATGCATTGTTGAGCGCGCACAGATGAGTCGTACGCTGCTTCAGTTTGCATTTCGCTTCGCTTGAAACTGTGTTTTTGCACTTCCTTCTAGTCAAATGTTTGTCTTTGCTTACAAAACAAGAAAATTACGTAAGTCTGTACATATTGCATTCAAAAATACATCACTTATAAATATATTTCATGACAAGAAAACTGCTTTGATATTGGGTAACTACTCGTGAAGAGCTTTCTAGTCTTCGTGAGGGTGGAGACATTTGTCTCTCCCTGTTCTTTCATATACCAACCTATAAGCTCCAGGATAAGGTATTTTTGCAATAATATAGGGCCCTGAGTATAGTAATTGTCATTTTTTATTTAGCTTACCAATCTTTGTCGATTTTGGATGTGTTCTCAAGAGAACTCGTAGCCCTTCAAAAAAAAAAGTGTAACTCGTTTTAACTTTTTGCTGTATATTCTCTTTCTGTATTCTGCTCTGTTCTCCAGTGTGATCATTGCTTGCTTGATTTTATCCAGTAAAGTTAACTCTATAGTAGGTAATGTTGATATGGGTTATCCCCATTCGTCAGTTTGCTTTGTGTTAAACATCAGTTCATCAGGAGTGAAACCTGTGGAAGATTGGGGGAGACTGTTTGCTTTTTGCATAAATGGAGTCACGTATTCAATCAATCGAGAATTCTTATTGTGAACGTATGTCCTTATAAATCTATTGAATTCTTTAAACACTCTATCCACGGGACTTGCTTCTGGATGGAAAAAACTTACAAAGATGTTTTTGTACTTTCAACATTGCAGCACACTCAGCAATCACGATAATCTAATACATAAGAAAATATCAGCCTCGATTGCGGTAACGAAACCAACCTTTACCTATGTTTCAGCCCAAATAATTGAGCTTTCTTCAGAAGATGTACCTGAATCTATAATTTGTCTAAGAGGGCATCGTCTAGAAATAAACTAAAACAGCCTGAATATGCGTAGTCATATTTTAAAAATGCGGTATATAAGTACTAAGTCAACACCAAGACTTGACTTAAGCTCTGGCGTGCGCCTCGTCACCATGGACGCCATGCGGTGGGCCTCAGGAGCTCACGTGAAACTATGCAGGACTATATAACGCGCTGCAAATCAACATGGCAGGGAACATTGCGCATGTCTAACTGAGACCATGATTGTCATAAAATACCAACACAGTTATATCTTAAAACAAATAACATATAGAAAGGTTGAAAATCTTAAACATAAAGCCTCTGCACCAGGTAATGACTAGAATGTAACAAACTATGCATGGATTTACGTAAGTTCGAAACACTACCCCGACTTACACTATTAGAATATATCGGCCCTTTCACAGCGAATGAAAGATGACATAGGACATATGAAACGTCCCCTTTGAAAAATTATACATAACTGTGCTTAAACTGACATACAATATTTTTAGCGCAACGCAATCTGACTTTCAATAATCCCTACAAAAGAATGGCCCTACTAACATTAACCCATACCTTTCACAAATCACTTACCTCACAAAAATCTTCGTTACTCGAACTACTGCAGTACAGCGAGCGCCACTACTGTCAGCTAAATAAAAGATTCAAACTACGGAAGGCACTAACTACTGGTAGGCATAGTTAGCAAATGAAATATTTTAATAGAGAACAAAGAATGTATTTACCTTAATAGTGTTGAAAAATCATAATATACATAGCAGTTCATGACATCCAGTCTTACAAATTTCAAAACTCCGCCATTTCTCTCCCAACATCCACCACTGCTGGCGGCTCACCTCCAACTGCCCAACGCTATGGGCTGTTCACATCCAACGTAACGTTGCCAATAAGAAAACATAAACAGCCTACTTACATAGCCCCCATGCTACCCACAAAAAATTTTGCAAATTGTGTTGGGCAGTGGCCAATAATGATTTGATAAAATTTTTCATAATTACAATAACAAAGATATCAAATGCACACACTTATTGATACGATGTTGGTCAAAAGCTAAAATTTTCTCACAGTCCATAAAGACAGTCCTGATCATTCATCACAGTAAAATTGCAGTGTTTTTCTCAAAGGCTGAGCAGTAAAAGAAAATGCACATGGAAGTAGTGGATTTCCATGACGTCTTGAAGAAGTAGTGTTGTCCTTCCAACAGAAAGACAGTGGTGACTCTTGACATGCAGACAGGTAATGGGCCACAACAGAGCAAACCCACAGCAGAGTCAGTCGAAGTTTTGAAGAATATTGGTAGGTAGGTCATCACAGAGCAGACCCACTGTAGTCCTGGTAGAGATTACGGTATTGGTGGGCCACCAGAGGTGCAAACCCACTTCAGTCCTTGTAGAAATAATGGTATTGGTGGGTCATCAAAGATGCAGACCCACTGTAGTCCTTGTAGAGATGGCCAGCAGCCATCTGTTGTGACTGTGCAGGTGCACAATCACCCTGAAGAGTCTTGCGGATAATATAGCAAGTCCATGAACCATCACTTGCGCACTCCCAAAAATTATTTTGAAATGTCCTTAGAACCAGCAATGCTGTTATCCAGTCCCTTGCAGAATTATTAACACACATGCAAACACTATCAGTCCCTACTTCTCACATATTGTCCATACACTATGACCAACAGAAACGTGTGCAGTGAAATGTAACTTACAAGTTACTTAATTTGATGAACTGGTGTCAATTACAATTTTATAACATAAGAATACAATAACAACGGTACAAAATACATTATTAAAGAATATAAAAATACAGATAACATTTGTAGTAATACAGGCTTTACAAAAGAATAGAAATAGACATATACATTAGTGTTACAGGAATTATGACATAAGTAAATAAATAAAATAATGAGAATAGTTCTTGAAGCATTAATTTCACACATGATCATTAAAACAAAACAGAATAAATAATGTCTAAACATCTTTATGAAGAAAATAACATAGTATTTGAAAAATTCTACAACATTAATCTTATTAGCTAAACACATAAAGACAGGAAAAACACAAATATACAAGAGTACACAAACACATAGCAGAATAACACAGGGGGAAAGGACATGGTTTGTTTTCAGTGTAACATTTGGTACTGCAGTATTTTGCAAACAAAACCTTTTTTTTCTTCGAGATCTCCCTTCATTCATCATTATTCCCAAAAA
This sequence comes from Schistocerca piceifrons, assembly GCF_021461385.2. Lineage (NCBI taxonomy): Eukaryota > Metazoa > Arthropoda > Insecta > Orthoptera > Acrididae > Schistocerca > Schistocerca piceifrons. The sequence goes on from NC_060140.1 coordinate 794,633,223, forward strand.
GTCCTACCTATACCTGCTTTCTGTACTTTTTTCGTATAACTTCTCAATGCATTTCTTCCAATTCATCGCAACTCATTCTCTTAAGCTAACTTAAATCTACTTAGCTCAGATGCTAAATTAAGGGACGAGGCAATGCAGCAGTATAAAACAATTAATACAAACAGCAATGAAAAAAAAATGGAAATCGTCAAAGCAAGCTGCAGTAAATCTAAATTACCAAGCAATGCAACATTACAACTGATATGAGCCAATGTGCAGCAAAAAGAAAAATAAATCAGTAGTAAAACTAGCTTAACAGAGTAATACAAAATGAAATTTAGTAGCACTATGCCTGGCAAACAGCCGCAGCAAATGCAATAACTTATATCCAAACATGAGAAAGCTCAAGCAGAAAAAAATATTACAGTAAAAATGGCCATGTTTAATACCTATGTCACATCTTAACACTAGAGTGATGCATCACTGTAACTTGCTCTAGCAGACAAGTTACCAAGTCACTGACAAAAATTATATATGCAATTCCTGTGAAGTGGAAATGTCTTTTTGTGCTCCCTAATATTTTTGGAGTTTTGTTTTTTTACTGGATCTGTAGGCATAAAATATTTATATTAGTACATCTATGAAATTTTATTTTAACCAATGCTGCAGTGCAGCTAGAAACTAGATATTAAACAAAATAGTCAAAGCAAGGTGTGAAACGTCATTCACTAGCCATATGACATTTCATAATGCAGTAAACAACCTTTCAACTAGCAAGACAATAGACATGAAATGTTTCTCATCATTTCATTTCAGTACATATCATAGATTAAGAACTCTACAGTGTAATCATGTTTTCAAGTTTGAGGGTGTCGTATTTACGATGCTTTCTACAAAGTAATGTCAATAGCGAGGATAATGGTCTCTTTTTTTTTTCTTCTCCACCTGTGCCTCTGAAAGGCACTCACTAATGGCTTTTTTCCACACGTTTGTTGCGCAGCTGGGTGCCCACGACGCATTACGTGAAGGTGGTCACTTAACTTTCTTACAGAAATATTTACGACAGCAGTTTCCACTACAGTGACAGTCTCATATAAAAATATTTCACAGGTCAAGAATTTGCATTACAAATCTGTAGAAACAAAATCCTATTGATATAACAGTGTCCAAAAAATTTTCATCGGCATTGTAATACATTCACGCATTTACATACATTTCATAAGTCTTAAAGTATGATTCTTGGTTTACAACAACCTTTTTCACAAACCAGAGTCCCTAACCACTACTCATTATTCCTTACCTTATTCGTCGACACTTCTTCAATATTTCATCATAACAGATGCGTAGCATACTCAAATAACTCATATAGCATCAGCTGATTGATCATAAACATACCGAAACAGCTTAATACACATAGTCATCGTAATAATAATATAATAACAGATCAATCACATCTCAGAATCGTTGCAGCTTCTTTCAATAATTTCAAAACCTAAAAAAAAATTCTCTGTTCATGTCAAAACTGTCATATGCCTCAAACGTATTTTAAAAATCGTGATCCCATACCAAATATATCATTCAAGGCTCTCATAATATCACAATGGGTCCGAAAAAATATGAACAGTTCACAAAGTACAGACAAAATACAATTTCGTAAGTGTGAAGTTATCCAACGGTGTAATTACGCAAACATCTGTCACTGCTGTAGTAAAAAAGTTTGTCTCTCTCAGTTAAATGATCAGATAGCCGTGTAATTCTGTGTTAGAGAAATATGGTACCGATGTGTAAAGTTGCATAAGCAAATACCATATTAGCTAGGGCTCCTTGTGCTTGCCACACACATGGTGCACAAAGTAAGCGTGTACCCCCCTGAGGATTAATGTAATTATACCCTCAGGTGTTACAGATTACAGCAATGGAATGAAATGTATCATGGAAAACTTTCTTTGCAATTCAAAAATCTTGAAAAATAAATGGCTTAAGTACAAAATTAATCTCTCAAATGCGTGTCCTGTAGTGCTAAATGTGCGTCTTGCTGTAAGATAATTCTGTGGAAGTGTCGTAGTTATCGTCCTCTGTAAGCAAAGTTCTGGTGAAGTCAATGTACTTACCTCATCATAAACGAAAGTGAAATGCTTTGCGTATGGATATCTTAGTTATTACGCTTATTGCCATGATGATGAAAGTACTGTGCTGTAACGTATTGTTGTGGTACGGAAAAGGCAGTCTCATTGTAGCTATACCACAAAAGTTTCTACTAAAACATGTTTTACTTTCCAGAATAATACAGAAAAACTGTGCAGATATAAAACAGAAACACTGCAAAAGCAACATTGTAAATTGTCACTCATTAGTAGCGTCGTGATAAAATCGTGTAGCTGTCACATAAACTAACCACTGTGTCATCTGGTATCTCACTGAAAGTACTTTAAATCCAGAATGTATTTGCAAGTAAACCAAAATATTGCATTAAAATCTCATTAGCAGTACTGGTAAATGTTCTAAGTATGTGAGCCTTATAGTTGTTACGCAATCGTGCAACTAACAAGCAAGAATGTACACAGACAATAACACTGTGTTGTCTGTTCACAATAACAATGCATTCGTAATTTCTGTTTAAATAAGTTCTCTTGGTTCTTGACTGGATATTTAACTTCAAACATTGTTGCATGTTAACAGCTTCTAAGTCCGACAATGCATACAAGTAATGTAAAGTGAAAAATTTTATGGCAAACACTAAGTTATAAAGCAGATTATCTTTCAATAAACGGTTTTACATGTGAAATGTGGTCCAATCCTTTACTCTTCCTAGTATGCAGAGGTTCAACTTGAACGGAATTATCATGCAGTATACGTCGGTGAGGAATGCTAAAATTTTTCTCAAGGTTAGCGTCTAAGTTATTTTTCTCTGAGCCTGCCGACGCACGCGGCTACCTGCGGTGCGAGTCATTGTCTGTTCCTTTGTTGGCGCGCGTCATTATTGGGATTAGGAGACCTAACTTCCACAAATTCACCTTGACGAGAAGGCCCTGCCCTGTTTGAGGCTCGCCAGTTCTGATGCAATTCAGGTCTGTCGTTACGATTATATCGTCTGTCATCATGTCGGTAGATTCCATAGTTTCTTTCTTGCCGGTCACGTGGTGGGGAATTTCTTCCTGAATTGTAACTGCGTGCTGAACTGTTGCGTCTGAAGTTATTCTGTCTCCCTTGATAATAATTGTTTTTGTTCCCATATTGTCTGTTTCTATGGTAATCTCTGTGATAGTCATTACTGCGGAGAGGTGATCTTCCCCTGTAATTATTACTACTCTGCCAACAGTTGTCATACGGGTGGTGTCTGTTTTGGTCACGATTTACGTTGTAAGAATAGCCTTATCGTGTATTATTTCTGTCATCACGGAATTGTGACAGATGTGACCTGTAATTGTTGTGCTCCTGTTTTCGCATTCCACGATTGTCAGTTCCAATTTCCAGTTCTTGTAACAGTCCCAGTAAAGCTTCAATGTCGTCTTTGCAACGTCCTGCCGAAATAATATGTCGTAAATGTTCAGGTAATTTGATTAAGCAAATGCGGATGGGTTCTGAGGGGCTGTATGGGTTTGACAGGTACTGATTCTTGTGCAACATGTCTTCAAAATATTTCACAAGACTGGAAAATTCAGATTGTTCGAAATGTTTCATCATTATGATGCTATGTTTTACTCGGTCTTGTGCAGCTTGAGACCAATATGCTGAGAGGAAGGCATGGTAAAATTCTCCTTCACTGTGACATTCTTACAGCTGGTTCATTCTCTAAATAGCCACACATAAATTCTAATCTGTTCTCTAATGACCAGTTGGGACGAAAACAATGAGAGAATTGATGGAGCCACGCTGATGGATGAATGTTGTTGTCAGAATTCTTAAATGTTTTAAATTTACGTGTGGTAATGAACTGCTTATAGTCAAAGTCATCATGTCGGCGAGTCGCATATCGGTCATTGTTACGTCGTTTCGGCGGTTCCATTTCAAAATTCGGTGCACCTTGCCAATTTCTTTCATAATTCCCGAAATGCGCTGTGTTATTATTTTGTGGCTGTTCCGTATTTCTATGTCCCTCTTCCCGTACTGGGGCGCGAGTGTCCTCTGAAATACGTAATTCTTGTATTACATGTGTCAGCTGATCTTGTACTTCCCGGATTTCTCTTTGGTGTTGCGTATTAATTTGATTCTGATTTTGTTTGAATTTCCTATTTTGTTCGCACTCTTCTGTGTCATTAAAGACTACCAGTTTTGTGTCATTCAGATTATCATCTACCTTCGTAGATAAATTATTTAGCTCATCCGAAAGTTCAACTACTTTCTCTGATAATGAACTAATTTCCTCCATGTGTCTTTCTGAACAAATTTTCAGAGTATCTACTGTGTCCTTTAAGTTTTCCTGAGTTTTTGCAAGTTGCGTAACCAAATCGGTAGATGCAACTGAGTCAATTTTAGCTTGCAAGGTCTCATGATTTTCATGAACAATAGTTTGCAGTTCTTTTATGGCTGCTTCGTGACTCTGTAATGCATTTTAATGCCGCGAAAGAATAGGTTGAAAATGCTCACAAATTGTTTTTACGTCATTACAGACTTTTTGACATTTCGATTCAATGTTATGTAACTCAGTAGTTAAATCTTCACGTGTTTGTTCAAGCGTGGTGTCTAACTTCCGAAGATTTTATTCCATTGTGTCTAACTTTTGAAGATTTAGTTCCATTGTGTCTGTCTAACTTTTGAAGATTTTGTTCCATTGTGTCTAACTTTTGAAGCTTTTGTCCCATTTGTTGCATTAATTGTAATAACAATGCACAGGTGTCTGAAACATGTTCCTCAGTGCTATTCGACAATGCATTTGAACCCGCAATATTCACATTTTGAAAAGCAGAAAATGTGTTTTGACTTATTTGAGAAAACGGCGAGGACGCAAAACCTGAATCTACAGTATTTGCAGGATTGTGTCTTGTCATTTGGGATTCCTGAGACGAGCTGTTGCCGACCGATAGATCGATAATGCTTCCCTGTTCACTAATTGTTTCACTGTCTACGCCATTATTTGCCGCCCGCTCCATTTCCCTACGCACAATTACCAAATTACTACTTTGAACATTAGTTAATTCATTACACGGTGGCGCTAACACACTGCTTTCGTCTTCACTGTCATTTCTCAGTTTACTTTGGAGCCTAGTATTACGTTTTTCACACCATAATTGTCACAATATTTCACACGATAACACAGAAAAGCACAATTTGAAGAGCAAAAATAAGAAAACACATTAACATAGCACTGAAAATAATAGTTAATCGCAAGCGCAGCTGCGAAATACTTGGTGCAAATCTACATGCATGCCACAACTGTTTTATTGTACAACAATGAAAGACTGCAACTACAAAGGAGATTCTCTCTACAATTACGCGCTAGCAATAAAAAAAGCTACACTAATTACACAAACTACAAGAAAAAATCAGAAGATTCCTGTGAGGTATCCTCGGCTAAGGGTCGACATGTGAAACGTCCCCTTTGAACAATTATACATGACTGAGCTTAAACTGACACACAATATTTTTAGCGCAACGCAATCTGACTCTCAATAATCCCTACAAAAGAATGGCCCTGACTAACATTAACCCATACCTTTCACAAATCACTTACCTCACAAAAATCTTCGTTACTCGAACTACTGCAATACAGCGAGCGCCACTACTGCCAGCTAAATAAAAGATTCAAACTACGGAAGGCACTAACTACTGATAGGCATAGTTAGCAAATGAAAGATTTTAATAGAGAACAAACAATGTATTTACCTTAATAGTGTTGAAAAATCATAATATACATAGCAGTTCATGACATCCAGTCTTACAAATTTCAAAACTCCGCCATTTCTCTCCCCACATCCACCACTGCTGGCGGCTCACCTCCAACTGCCCAACGCTATGGGCTGTTCACATCCAGCTGCCCAACACTACAATGCCAGACAACAATGCAAACTGGCAACAGACTGCACACAGCACAGCCAGTGATTTTCATACAGAGCGCTACGTAACGTTGTCAATAAGAAAACATAAACAGCCTACTTACACATAAAACAGCGAAACTGTAGTATGTAAACGCCATAATGCAAGTATCTCGGTTAACCAGTACACAGATTGTCGAGTAGGTGTTTTTATCAGTTGATGTAGATATACTTCTTATGGCTGACACGCACTGAATGAAGAATATTATGAAGATTAACTTTTTATCTTATTACTAAAAATAACGCGTAAGTGAACGAGCAACGCCACTTCATCGCCAAGTAATAGCAAATGACCAGTATAGGTCAAATTGTTTTACGTGTAAAAAAGATGGTAATTGCGTGAACCGACGTGCAGCGCCCTTTCATCGCCCTTATACTCTACCGACCGACAGAGGTCAATTTCACTATGCGCTACAAAAGAGAATTATCGCCCCTTATTTTAAAGGCTATTGTTAAATAGATATGATATGATAAAACGTGCTTGACCCGAAATGACACATAGGAAAATTTTATGGACCCTTGACATGGGAAAACGGCATGTTCTTCACGGGGAAGAATTACAAAGAAATAAAAGATAGCTACTAATATGCTCATGTGCATGCCACAAATGGACAAGGATGAAGTCGTCTTGTCACCTGAGGCTCCATTTCACCGCTCGTGGGCCAGTAACCAATTATATGAATATGACTATTGTCTATGGGATAGATGCGAACATCTTAGTTATTTAAAAACCATGTGTGCCATCTTATGTAAGCACCGTATGTGGAAAGACCACCTGATGTGAATCATATACCAAAATTTCACGTGCTCAAATGCAAGCATGCTAGCCACTACCTTAAGGTTCAAATGGCTCTGAGCACTATGGGACTTAACTTCTGCGATAATCAGTCCCCTAGAACTTACAACTACTTAAACCTAACTAATCTAAGGACATCACACACGTCCATGCCCGAGACAGGATTGGAACCTGCGACCGTAGCGGTCGCGTGGTTCCAGACTGTAGCGCCTACCTTAAGGGATGTCTAAAATAAAGTACATCAAATACCGACCATCTGTGTCACACCGCCCCCGAAATACTGCTCGGCTCCTGCCAACCAACTATTATCTGGTCATGATATTCTAAATAATGACATAAAACATTCAAAAAACATCCTTGTTTTTTGACTGAAGTTGATCATGAAACACCGACCATCTGTGTCACACCGCCACCGAAATACTGCTCGGCTCCTCCAACCAACCATTATCTGGTCATGATATTCTAAATAATGGCAAAGAACATTCAAAAAAGTTCTTGTTTTTTAACTGAAGTTGATCATTAAGGAGGTTATCCTTATCAAATTACAGGTGTTTAAAAATCTCCTTTCTTCTAGGATGTCTAATCTAGTACCTTTAATCTCATAATCAAGTGGCTCCGTGCTGGTTAGCGGATAAGGCGTATGTGCCATTTGGATCAGGTGTTCAGCGAAGGAGGAACCTCGTCTGCCGTCACCCCTTTTGGTTGGAATGTGCTCCTTATATCTAGTAGCAATGCCTGTTTGGCCTATATAATAGTTAAAGCAATCCCACAGGTGATTTTATAAACCCCAGAGCGAAATAGTTTGTCATGTGTGGACCAGAGTTTTTTTCACATTATTATTCGTTGAAAATGCTACCTTAAACCCACAATTCTTCAGCATTCGGCCTAATCTGTAAGAAACCCTGCCTACGAAGGGAATAGATAAAATGGCAGCAAGTTCACTTTCTCCCCCATCATCTAATGTGAATGACGTGTTATTTCTTTTATTTAGTTTCTTGTTATACATTTGCCTCTCCAAGTCAGCCTTGTAACCATTATTTCTAGCAGTTTCCTCAAGCGTTACTAATTCAGATTCTAAAGCATCTGGAGACAGGGGAATTGTCAGGGCACGATGTATAATGGAATGAAAAAAGCTAACTTATGAGCTTGCGGATGGGTGGTATCTGCTGGTATGATATTATCACAGTATGTACTTTTACGAAAAATGCTGAACGCAATGTGGCTATCTACTATAGTGAGGGTAAGATCTAAGTAATTTAAAGATCTGTTAGAGGATTCATTTTCAAGCGTAAAATTTATCTTCTCATGGAGCTCATTAAATGTAAGGAAAACTTCGTCTATGTCGTTTTGGTTACCGTCAATAATAAGAATTATATCGTCTACGTATCTTGCGTAAAAGGTTATATTATCCATGATGTCTACGTTACTGGCGAAAAAACCACATTCTAAATAATTTAGAAAAATTTCATACAGAATGTAAGTCAGCGGGCTTCCCATTGCTAGCCCTCTCGGTTGGGAATATATTTTTCAGTTAAATATGAAATAATTATGCTTCAATACAATACGCAGAAGATTCATTAACTCATCTATTTCATTGTCCGACATTTTCTTATATTCATGCAAGTTACATTCTAAAATCTGGAGGATCTGATCCACCGGAACGTTGGTGTATAGACTTGTTATATGGAAAGACACTAACTTGGAGTTTTCAGAGTACCTTTACGCGTTTCAACCGATTGGCTAACTCCTTAGAATTTTTAACGGCGTAATTATTTGCAAAAACACAAACACAAAATTGTCTTTAGTTTTCTGACGCAGAAATCTAGCTAACTATCTACGATCAGGCGGATATGTGAATCTTAAACTGGCTTCTCATCTTAGGTGGTCTGGAATTAATATTGATAAGCCACTTTTTACGGAACTCGCCTATTAACTTTTTTGTGTTCTGAAGCCCAATCCTTATTTCTTTCTGCACCACGGCAGGGGATCAGTATTATGGAAACGGAAGAGGATGTAGATGAAGATCAAATAGGAGATACGATACTGCGTGAAGAGTTTGACAGAGCACTGAAAGACCTGAGTCGAAACAAGTCCCCGGGAGTAGAAAACATTCCATTGGAACTACTGACGGCCTTGGGAGAACCAGTCCTGACAAAACTCTACCATCTGGTGAGCAAGATGTATGAGACAGGCGAAATATCTTCAGATTTCAAGAAGAATATAATAATTCCAATCCCAAAGAAAGCAGATGTTGACAGATGTGAAAATTACTGAACTATTAGTTTAATAAGTCACAGCTGTACAATACTAAAGCGAATTCTTTACAGACGAATGGAAAAAACTGGTAGAAGCCGACCTCGCGGAAGATCAGTTTTGATTCCGTAGAAATTTTGGAACACGTGAGGCAATACTGACCCTACGATGCCAGCCGCTGGTGGCCGAGCGGTTCTAAGCGCTTCAGTCTGGAACCGCGCGACCGCTACGCTCGCAGGTTCGAATCCTGCCTCGGGCATGGATGTGTGTGATGTCCTTAGGTTCGTTAGGTTTAAGTAGTTCTAAGTTCTAGGGGACTGATGACCTGAGATGTTAAGTCCCATAGTGCTCAGAGCCATTTGAACCATTTTGACCCTACGACTTATCTTAGAAAATAGATTAAGGAAAGGCAAACCTACGTTTCTAGCATTTGTAGACTCAGATAAAGCTTTTGACAATGTTGACTGGAATACTCCCTTTCAAATTCTGAAGGTGGCAGGGGTAAAATACTGGGAGCGAAAGGCTATTTACAATTTGTACAGAAACCAGATGGCAGTTATAAGATTCGAGGGGCATGAAAGGGAAGCAGCGGATGGGAAAGGAGTGAGACAGGGTTGTAGCCTCTCCCCGATGTTATTCAATCTGTATATTAAGCAAGCAGTAAAGGAAACAAAAGAAAAATTCGGAGTAGGTATTAAAATCCAAGGAGAAGAAATAAAAACTTTGAAGTTCGCCGATCACATTGTGCTTCTGTCAGAGAGAGCAAAGGGCTTGGAAGAGCAGTTGAACAGAATGAACAACGTCTAGAAAGGAGGATATAAGACGAACATCAACAAAAGCAAAATGAGGATAATGGAATGTAGTCGAATTAAGTCGGGTGATGCTGAGGGAATTAGATTAGGAAATGAGGCACTTAGAGTAGTAAAGGAGATTTGCTATTTGGGGAGCAAAATAACTGATGATGGTCGAAGTAGAGAGAATATAAAATGTAGACTGGCAATAGCAAAGAAAGCGTTTCTGAAGAAGAGAAATTTGTTAACATTGAGTATATATGTGTCAGGAAGTGTCAGGAAGTCGTTTCTGGAAGTATTTGTATGGAGTGTAGCCATGTATGGAAGTGAAACATGAAAGATAAATAGTTTGGACAAGTAGAAAATAGAAGTTTTCGAAATGTGGTGCTACAGAAGAATGCTGAAGATTAGATGAGTAGATTACATAAGTAATGAAGAGTTTTTGAATAGAATTGGGGAGAAGAGGAGTTTGTGGCACAACTTGACAAGAAGAAGGGACCGGTTGGTAGGACATGTTCTGAGGCATCAAGGGATTACCAATTTAGCATTGAAGGGCAGCGTGAGGGTAAAAATCGTAGAGGGAGACCAAGAGCTGAATACACTAAGCAGATTCAGAAGGATGTAGGTTGCAGTAAGTACTGAGAGATGAAGAAGCTTGCACAGGATAGAGTAGCATGGAGAGCTGCATCAAACCAGTCTCAGAACTGAAGACCACCACCACCACCACAACAACAACAACAACAACAATGACTCGTTCATAAAATCTATTTGGTTCGGTTGTTGCTCTATTGTAACTAGTTGACTTGTTGTTTACATTAGTCTTACTCGTAAAGCTAGGAAGCTTCTTGTCATGTTTATTCGCAGTTTCTTCTTTACGTCGAGCACGCCAATCATGGGCCAGTAATCAGAATGAATCGATATGAAAATTGTAAAAGGTTGAACTAAACTTTGAAATATGAAGGTACCTATCTTTTTTGCATAAAGATCACCTATTCCACTGTTAAAAACCTGCCTGGTAAACTTGTCTTTTAAAGTGGGAGATTGATCGCAAGATATACCTAAATAACCGCCAATAAACTTCGGGGACACATTTCGCTGTTTACATTGTTTAATAAAATTAATTGCCATGCTCGTTTTCACCACCTTATACCTAACATCTAAATATTTGTCAGCTGCGCTAAACGCCTCGGCAGGTAAATTTTTTTGTACTTTCAACATTGCAGCACAGTCAGCAATCGTGATAATTTAACATACGTAGGTATATCACATCTATTTAACAATAGCCTTTAAAATAAGGGGCGATAATTCTCTTTTGTAGCGCGTAATGAAATTGACCTCTGTTGGTCGACAGAGTATAAGGGCGATGAAAGGGCGTTGCTCGTCGGTTCAAGCAATTACCATATTTTTTACACGTAAAACATAATTTGACCTATGCTGGTCATTTGCTATTACATGGCGATGAAGTGGTGTTGTTCGTTCACTCACGCGTTATTTTTAGTAATAAGATAAAAAAATAATCTTAATAATATTCTTCATTCAGTGCGTGTCAGCACGAAGAAGTATATCTACATCAGCTGATAAAAACACCTACTCGTCCATCTGTGTACAGGTTAACCGAGATAATTGCATTATGGCGTTTACATACTACAGTTTCGCTGTTTTATGTTCTATGTCATCTTTCATTAATAACGATGGATGCGTTATACAGCATTCGTTGTGAAAGGGCAGATATACTCTGACAGTGTAAGTCGGGGTAGTGTGTTTCAACTTATATAAATCCATTGTTACATTTTAGTCATAACCGGGTGCAGAGGCTTTATGTTTAATATTTTCAACCTTTCTATAAGTTATTTGTTTTAAGAAATAACTGTGTTGGTCTTTTATCTTTGACAGTAATTGTCTCAGTTAGACATGCGTAATGTTCCCCGCCATAATGATTTGCAGCGCATTATATAGTCCTGCATAGTTTCACGTGAGCTCCCGAGGCCCACCGCACGGCGCCCATGGAGACGAGGTGCACGCCAGAGCTCAACTTCTGTCTTGGTGTTGACTTAATACTTATGTATCGCATTTTTAAAATGTGACTACGCCTATTCAGGCTGTTTTAGTTGTATTTCCAGACCATGCCCTCTTAGACAAATTATAGATACAGGTATATCTTCTGAAGAAAGCTCAATTATTTGGGCTGAAACCTAGGTAAATGTTGGTTTCATTACCGCAATCGAGGCTGATAGTTTCTTTTATGTTACCAAGATGTGTTTAATGCCCTGTATATTCATGAATTGTTTCCATTTTCTTCCTACGAAATAGGCTGCGTTGTCTGTTAATATTACTTTGGGTCTCCCTACTCTTCGTAAATAATCCTCTTCAGTTCTCCTTACGATGCTACTGGCTGTAGTGGTTTTGATAGCATAAAGTTAGATGTATTTTGTGAAAACATCATAGAGAGCTATTACGTATTTGACACCTACTTTTGCTCTTTGATATGGCCCTGCGATATCAAGAGAAACCATTTCCAGTGGAGCTTTGGTTAGTATGGGGTGTAGTTCTGTAAACTTTGACATATTTGATTGTTTTGTTCTTTGGCAAATAGCACACTTTCTTAATATTTGTGAAACACGTCGTCGTAAATTAGGAAAATAACAAAGTTTGGAAATCTTGGTCTGTACATTTTCTTACTCCGTAGTGTCCCCATACTTCGTGTGTATGTTTGATAAATTCGTCGATATATTCCTCTGGAAGGCAACACACCAATGGTTAGAACTTTCGTGCTTCCGGTGATACAAAACGCGTTTGTATAACTGTTACCATTTACTTGCCTTATGGTTTATATTCTGGTTGAGATTTTGTACTATCTTTTTCCATCTATTGCCTTGATGTTGTATCATTCCCATCTGTTTACAAAATTTTTTATAGTCTGATTTTTGTGTATTACTTTACATCAATAATGTTCGAATTTCTGATTCGTGTTCAGACAGTTCACTGAACTCGTCTAGTCCCTGCAGTAATGTGGATAGTGCATCTATGATAATATTCTGACTGCCTTTTATGTATATTATTTCAAAATTGAATTCCCGTAGGTACAAACACCACCTCGCTAGTCTTCGATGTAACAGTTTACTTGTTAAGAGAAAAGATAATGATTGGTGATCACAATAGACTTTAGTGTTTTTACCCCAAAGAAAGTACTTAAATTTCTTAAACGCCCAAATTACTGCTAAACTTTCCAGTTCTGATACTGACTATGATCTTTCTGCCTCTGATAAAGATCTGCTGGCAAAGCTGATGACTCTGGGTACTGTTCTTCCTTCTTCTTGTATCTGGAACAAAGATGCCCCCAGCCTGAGACGAGGCGACCGTGCTTTCTCAATAGGCTAAGTGTGGCATCGCTATTCATAAGTTGTTGTGGTATAAATATTCGGGAAAAGGAGGTTAGTCCTAAATATGCTTTCAATTGTTTTTTGTTCCTTGGGGGTGGGCAATTACGTATCGCATCTAGTTTCTTTGGGTGTGGTAATACACTCCTGGAAATGGAAAAAAGAACACATTGACACCGGTGTGTCAGACCCACCATACTTGCTCCGGACACTGCGAGAGGGCTGTACAAGCAATGATCACACGCACGGCACAGCGGACACACCAGGAACCGCGGTGTTGGCCGTCGAATGGCGCTAGCTGCGCAGCATTTGTGCACCGCCGCCGTCAGTGTCAGCCAGTTTGCCGTGGCATACGGAGCTCCATCGCAGTCTTTAACACTGGTAGCATGCCGCGACAGCGTGGACGTGAACCGTATGTGCAGTTGACGGACTTTGAGCGAGGGCGTATAGTGGGCATGCGGGAGGCCGGGTGGACGTACCGCCGAATTGCTCAACACGTGGGGCGTGAGGTCTCCACAGTACATCGATGTTGTCGCCAGTGGTCGGCGGAAGGTGCACGTGCCCGTCGACCTGGGACCGGACCGCAGCGACGCACGGATGCACGCCAAGACCGTAGGATCCTACGCAGTGCCGTAGGGGACCGCACCGCCACTTCTCAGCAAATTAGGGACACTGTTGCTCCTGGGGTATCGGCGAGGACCATTCGCAACCGTCTCCATGAAGCTGGGCTACGGTCTCGCACACCGTTAGGCCGTCTTCCGCTCGCGCCCCAACATCGTGCAGCCCGCCTCCAGTGGTGTCGCGACAGGCGTGAATGGAGGGACGAATGGAGACGTGTCGTCTTCAGCGTTGAGAGTCGCTTCTGCCTTGGTGCCAATGATGGTCGTATGCGTGTTTGGCGCCGTGCAGGTGAGTGCCACAATCAGGACTGCATACGACCGAGGCACACAGGGCCAACACCCGGCATCATGGTGTGGGGAGCGATCTCCTACACTGGCCGTACACCACTGGTGATCGTCGAGGGGACACTGAATAGTGCACGGTACATCCAAACCGTCATCGAACCCATCGTTCTACCATTCCTAGACCGGCAAGGGAACTTGCTGTTCCAACAGGACAATGCACGTCCGCATGTATCCCGTGCCACCCAACGTGCTTTAGAAGGTGTAAGTCAACTACCCTGGCCAGCAAGATCTCCGGATCTGTCCCCCATTGAGCATGTTTGGGACTGGATGAAGCGTCGTCTCACGCGGTCTGCACGTCCAGCACGAACGCTGGTCCAACTGAGACGCCAGGTGGAAATGGCATGGCAAGCCGTTCCACAGGACTACATCCAGCATCTCTACGATCGTCTCCATGGGAGAATAGCAGCCTGCATTGCTGCGAAAGGTGGATATACACTGTACTAGTGCCGACATTGTGCATGCTCTGTTGCCTGTGTCTATGTGCCTGTGGTTCTGTCAGTGTGATCATGTGATGTATCTGACCCCAGGAATGTGTCAATAAAGTTTCCCCTTCCTGGGACAATGAATTCACGGTGTTCTTATTTCAATTTCCAGGAGTGTATATCCTGTTATGATACGATGTGCCCTAAAAATTTTATTTGTTCTTTGCCAAAGTTAGAATTTTTAAGATTGGCTGTTACTTTGTACTCTCTAAATCTCTGAAATACTTTTTCCATTATACTGATGTGCTCTGTCCAGGTTGATGTGGCTATTAACATATCGTCAACATTAATTGTAACCTTACTGAACAATTCTGGTCCTAAGACTCTGTCCAAAGCTGATATAAATACGCCTGCGCTAATGTTTAAGCCAAAGGGTAGACCTTGAAATTCATAACTCCTGCCATTGCACACAAATGCTGTGTATTTTCTATTCACCTCATGTAACTTTATTTGCCGGTAGGATTTTTTTGGATAGTGTGCTGAAATATTTGGTGTTATGAAATTTTTGTAACTGTATATCACCGCGAGGGATTAGCCGACAGTTCCGCTGTTAACTGGTGCGCTGCACTTCAGTGTTCACATCGCTGTACTTGGGCTTCGCCGAGTGCCGTCCGTCCGTTTATCTCCGTGTTCGTTCCTGTTCCTTGTGATCTGATCGTTCTTTCTGGTCTTGATGCTGCTACTTGGAATTTCGGTTGTTTAACCGAAATTGCTTCGCTGGATTAACCACGGCTACAAACCTCAGGAAGAATACTCTGGTATTTGCTTTTGACGGGGAACCCCGTCCTGTTCAGCCGACATCCCTGGAAATAGATGACTGGATTACACAGGTAATTGGTCTAAATTCCGAAACCGTTCATACCTGGCAACTGGATCAGGAAAAATACTGTGTTTTTGTCAAGTTAATCAGTGCTCAGACTGTTGATAAAGTGTTACGAAAGTGGGGCTATGAAGTAGATTTTGTGCATAGAAATGATTATAAAAGTAAGGTTTCCATCTATAGAGCGGACATTCATTACAAAACCGTTCGTGTCTTGAATCTTCCCTTTGAAATTGAAAATGATAAGATTAAGGAAGCTCTTTCAAACTACGGAGACGTTAAATCAATTGGAAATGAAAGATGGTCGCCTGAAGTGTTTTAACGGGGTCCGCTGTTTAGAGATGGACGTTAAGACGAACATTCTGTCTCACATAGATGTTTGTGGGTATAAGGCACAAATTGTTTATACAGGTCAGGAAGCTACATGTCATACATGTAACGAAAACGGCCACTTCAGACAGGAATGTCCGCGGCGAACTGTTGTTTTTAAAAGTAATTTGATACAGCCTCAGAAGCTTACCTTAAATGATCTGTTACCAAAGAATAGCCCGGAACAACTGGTTCAAATGGCTCTGAATACTATGGGACTTAACATCTATGGTCATCAGTCTCCTAGAACTTAGAACTACTTAAACCTAACTAACCTAAGGACATCACACAACACCCAGTCATCACGAGGCAGAGAAAATCCCTGACCCCGCCGGGAATCGAACCCGGGAACCCGGGCGCGGGAAGCGAGAACGCTACCGCACGACCACGAGCTGCGGATCGGAACAACTGGTTGAGGATGTTAACGCAGCAGGCTAAGCTGATGTCTCCCTTCACGATAACAGTCAATTTCCCCTGTTAACAACAAAAGGAAACCCTGTTGCCACTACTCGTGAAACTGAAACGGAACCAAAAAAACGACCACTGGAGATAACTGATAGTTGTTCAGAGGACGAGCTGTCTTGTCCCCATTCCCTCACTCCGCAAGCAAAAACAGTGCGATGAGGAAGCAGAGGAACCTGAAGGCAAAATGTGAATGGAAACTAATGAATAGAAAGATAATACACATACGGTTGAGAGGCACCCACATGCCTTGCTCATACTGTGGCATCAAGCAGTCAGGCCTGCAAGATGAGTGGTCTGCCAAGCGAGTGGATTCATTCTTACTTATCGAGTAACATGAACTCTAGTACTCACACTTAAGTTACTAGTTATCCTCCTATATGATTAATACGCAACGGAAACACGCATCTGACTATCAGTAATTTACAGAACTCTGACTGTACACTACGCACTGGCAATACCACATTTTCTTTTTGTCTTTTATTTAACGGCTTTTGTCAACACGTGGCCACCGCACTGAATATGAATGGCGCACACATTATAAATTCGGGACATTATGACAACATACAATTCGAAGGAAAAGTCCACCAATCTTTTTCTTTTCACTATCTTATTTATTCCGATAAATTCTCTAACCTAAACACACAAATACTATAACCTACAACAATAACACATGAGAAATTCCGCCCAGTGGGCATGGCTTTACATTGGTGAATCTCTATATTATGGTCTCGTAATTATTTAACGCTACAGTGCACTTTATGGATAGGATGATGGATATTTTATTATACCTCACACTTCGACTCTCACAATCATCATCACTAAACTTTCCTCCAAACCGAGCGGTACTGAAGGAACAAGCATAACCCACTAATCTTTTGAAACTACCTCGCTACTCTCCCATGCAAACCACACATACCCAAATTACATGACATACACCACACTACAACATGAAATACTACACAGAGAATAGTCACAACATTATCACTTTCAGCTTTCCCACTTCAATTAATATTTATCCCAGTTTCACACGACACTGCCCCACTTCATAATTCTACTTTCCTACTATGAACTCTGGAGATATATGCACGTCTTCCTGTGCAATGCAAGCCAAGTGGCGTTGCTGGATAGACGGCCGACTCACCTTGCTTCTCTCTCAGAGTTTGAATCTAGCGTCACACGGAATCACATCACGCAAAGTAATATTAAGAACGTATTCATCACACACGCGAGTCCTCAACTGATACCATGGACGAGTACTTCTCTTTATCTTTTCTCTCATACACAGTTTGAGACTCACACAGTACTCATCACGTGGAAGTACTCGTCTCTAATTTCAAGTGCTGCACACGCCATTTCTTAAATATTTCAACTTATGGTACACACGCTATTTCTTAAATATTTCAACTTATTGTACACACGCTAGTAATTCAGCTTAACTTAAGCACACGGAAGTATTTCAACTTAATGCTACACGTGGTTTCATTGTGACCGTTGGTCACTTCCAAAGATTCCTACAATCCCATTAATATTATCTGCCTGACATTTAATTCTCCCCACAAAAGTTCCTGAAATAGAGAAATTAATATTTCAAACTACTCTTAAATATTCCACATGCATACCATGTCTCCACTCTTTCGTCATTACGGAGCACAACTAAAACAGGTCTTAACAGCACAAGATCCAGCGGCAGAGTGCTGAAACATGGCCGTTCTCTAGGTCCTCTCACACCTCTGTCGAAGTGGGGAGGCACCTTGCTACCCTATTGGTCAGCCACATTTCAGGTGCTCAAAGCTCAGGTAAATTTCATCTCTTTGGTCCCACCAAAGGTGGCCAAAGGATCGACTCAAAGATGATCATATATTCACATTCACTATCTGCGGTTAGCAGACGACCATACATTCATTCATTTCACAGATCTCACCAAACTGGATGTAGGGATTTACTTTGTGGGAGTGCACATGTGATCAATGAAATAAATAAGTTGTCATTCTTTCCCACACTGGTATCCGGCTTCACTGTATTAATTCAAATTGAGTTATTTAAAAAAAATGTGTTGTTCTGACAAAAATGATGAAGTATGTTGTACCTATTTTCAATGTCGGGTGGTACTGTACCCTTTCACGGTACCAGAAAATGAAGGGGGTGTAAGCACCATTAATTTGCAAGAAACAACAGTTGCAGTAGCAGATTGCAAAGATCAGAATCTATCTGTTAATAAACAAATTCAGGCAGAGGTTGCAAAACTGCAGTCTCCATTTGTTTCCCTCGATCAGGAAGTGAGTGAAATTGATAAAGAACGAGGAAGTGGTGGCCAAACTGAAATCACGGTCAACACCTCAGGGCAGGCGCCGGCAACCGATATTGCGAAAGCGTCTGCTGCTGCTCCAGATAAGCCGCGAAGTAAAATACCGACGCAACCAAATGACAATGTAGCTCGTAACCAAGGGAAGGGAAAATCCGGTAGGGGCGACCGAAGCCCAAACAATGTTCAGTCCGAAACGGTCGTATACGAATCACTGGAGGAAAAATCAGAAAGTTTACCAGGAAATCAGTCTGCTTGCGGTACAAGAGAAAACATCAGAAGTAGAAAAAAACGGGACAATAACTAATAAACTGACTGAAGTGTTATTCCATATTCAGCCTTCCGAGAAAACTGTTACAGCTTAACTGAACCCTGAACCACAGAAAACTAAATTAGTTCATCAAAACAACTACATAGTGACAGCACAATGACGCAGTATTATGCTGTCACCACTATAAACATAAATAAAGTCACGACCGGTTTGAAATTATCGGCCCTTAAAGAATTTTTGTACGAATCCGCGACTAATATTGCCCTGTTACAAGAAGTTCTAATTTCGGATTTGGTAATTCCCGGTTTTGTCAGTTACATAAACGTGTCTCCCGAAACAAGTGTTGGAACAGCTATTTTTGTGAGGGAAGGAATTACAGTAAGCGAGGTGGAACGACTGGAATCCGGAAGGAGAATAGGACTAAATATCAATCATGTGACTATCATAAACTTGTACGCCCCTTCAGGAAGTTCTCATCGAGCTAACAGGGCACATTTCTTCAAAGATGACTTGATATACTTGTTAAGGAAATCGCCAAGACAGTTATTACTTGGAGGTGATTTTAATTGTGTTTTAAATCGAAAAGATCAGTTACCTAATTTTAATTTCTCAAGTGAACTAAAACAACTAGTTATTGGTTTAGAATTAAAGGATATATGGGAAATCAAATACACCTCCACTGTTGAGTTCACTTATGTCAAGGCAACATCACGTAGCAGGATTGATAGACTATATATTTCTAAAAATCTTGAAACTTCCGTGACAAAAGTAGAAACCATTCCTACGTACTTTTCAGACCATTCAAGTGTCTTAGCTTGCATAAATCTAACAAGACAGCTTCTTCGCCGATTCAAGAATCAGTGGAATTTGAACACTTCCTTGTTAGTAAATCATGATTTAGAAGATCTGATTAAAGAAACATGAGCAATATGCCTGCGAGTCTGTAGTAAATATGCCACTGCTATTGACTGGTGGGTTAAAATGGCAAAGCCAAAGTTGAGGTAAGTTCTTATTCAATACAGTGCCCAGAGCGCAAGGGAAATGAAATGCACTATAGAGTATTACTATTCCGTTTTGAGAGCTCTATATGATCAAATCTCAGCAGGTTCCTCACTTCGGATAGCAGACATCAAAAAAGTCAAAGGCAAGTTACTTAATATCAAGAGAAGTCAAATGGAAGGGTTGAAAATAAAATCGAAGGCAAATTCGGTGTCAGAAGATGAAACTACTTCCCTATATCATTTAGTGAAGCATTCGAAAAAGGGGAGATGGACTTTCATTGATGAAATTCGAACAAAACACGGTACGATTCTCAGAACCCAGCAGGATATCATGGACGAGATTTATCGCTATTATTCCGAGCTATATTCTTTACATTAAAGTAGTGATGCTTCCTTGGAAGAATTCCTTGACATCCTAGCCCCACAGCTGACAGAAGATGACAACGAAAACTTTCTCGAGGTTGTCAGTGAAGAAGACGTGTATGAGACTCTGTGCGCCTCACCACCAAAAAAAATCCCCAGGACCGGATGGTCTGCCAGCAGAGTTTTACATCCGTTACTGGCCAATAGCAGGTGCGAAAATCACGGACATTGTAAATGAGGTTATTAGGGGTAAAATGATACCGGCTGAGTTTAAGGAGATTAAAATTGTTCTGGTGCCAAAACATAATGGAAACAAAGATTTAAATAATTTTCTTCCAATATCACTGCTGAATTCTGATTATAAATTAGTAGCTAGAATAATAAACAAGAGAATTTCATGCCTTACAGATAAAATTATTAGTCAACATCAGAACTGTGCGCAAGTCAGAACCATTTTTCAAAATCTAGTGGAATTCAGGGATATCATTGCAATAACTTCTGTAACAAACATAAAGTGTGCTTTATTGTTTTTAGATTTTTATAAATCGTTCGATGTAGTAAATCATGAATATCTTCTACAGACATTGAAGAAAATAGTTTTCAACGATAGGGTCATACAGTTGATTAAGAACATAGCAACTGGAACAAATGCTAAAATAGTGGTGAATTGTCAACAGTCCAGGCCAATGCAAATACAACGAGGTGTTCCTCAAGGAAGTCCTCTGTCCATGTCGCTCTTCGCCATTTCGCTGGAACCTTTCCTCTGACATGTCCATGCTAGATTATCAGGAAATAAAACAGTTATAAGAGCCTATGCTGACGACATAGGGGTCATTATAAGGAGGTAACCACGCTAGCAACAGTGATTGATTCGTACTGTAAAGCATCTGGAGCCAATGCAAACGAAAAAAAAGTAAGATGTTAAATCTCAGAGGTTTTGATAATATCAACGTCGAGTGGGCAAAATTAGTCCGACAACATAAAACACTGGGGATCATCCTGACAGCATGCCCTATGAAAATGACGGCTTTAAATTGGAAAGTTGCAGCAGATAAAGTGCAAGGAGCCATTGTAGAGAATTTAACTCGATATATGAACGAAGTTCAAAGAACACAGTATATCAACTCATGCATCCTTGCTAAGGCTTATTATATTGCCCAGCTGTTTTCAATACCGAGAATGATAGCGAGGAGAATAATGTCCAAAATCACCAACTTTTTGTAGAGAGGTGAAGTGTTTAGAGTACCTGCTAAAGTAGCCACTTTAGATCCTAAAATTGGTGGACTAGGATTAACTGAGGTAATGGATAAAACCTCTGCTCTTTTTATCAAAAGGCAAGTTAATTTAATAAGAGACTCGCGAGAAAGCATAACCAGCCAACTTTTCGACATCATTAAACCTCCAAACCTGCTTCCCCCGACTGACGTGCAGAATATCAACAGTCACTTACAGCACGTGAGGATTTTCTATGTTGAGTTTATTTATGTCAGTGTCGAACTCAGGCAGTCCCGACACTTAACATAGCGAGCCATAATGCGGGAACGAAAGAAAAGCGAAGGAAGCAACAAAGTAGAACAACAGTTTCCAAACATTGAGTGGACTGAGATTTGGAAAAACATTAGTTCTAATGTGCTCACGTGTAATATAAAAACCTCATGGTACAAGACAGTTAACAACATAGTCAGCACCGATGAAAGACTGCACGCAATCGGACTCTGTGAAACAAATTTATGTCAACAATGCCATCTAGTTGACACAGTAATTCATAGATATACTTGCAATGGTCACATGAATAGTTGGAAGTGGATCTGGGAGCAAATAGCTCTGATTACAAGAACATCCCCTGAGTATATATCGCTGTCCTTGATACACAGGCCTGAAGCACGCTATTTCCCAGAAGCAAAAAATAACGCTGTGTACTGGTTGCTGGGAAATTTTGTTAACTACGTCCTTAACAAATTAGGATCCGATAGCATCATAGAGTTCAAGGTACACATGCTGTGTGAGTTCCACAAAATTAGAAGGTATTCGAATCACAAGAAAAAGTTCGGTAATATGTTAAAAATTGTATTTGAAAGAATGGGCATTGGTTAATATGATGTATTGTAGTTACCTTAAGGATACTATTTAAGATTTTACAGTATATTTATGATGTGTGCTTTTTCTACTTCAGAGAGTAGTTTTTGGAAATTATTAGCTAATGTACAGGACTTATTTGACATTGAGATTGTGTGTCTAATAGTGTCAAAACAAAAAACATTAAAGGTGCATTATTGGCTTATACCAGAAATTTGTAAATAGACAGTTTTTATAGAAATGTTGTTATCGATTGGTTAAAACCAAAAGATTCTATCTGATAAGGGTAATATTCAATGGCTGGCACATTGCCCTATTCATTTTTGCACTGTGATGTGTAAGTCAGCTTCGCAGTGAAAGGCTGGTTATATAGATCTGATCACTTCAGATACTTAAGATTCAATTAATGACCAGAAAGTGTAGTTGGAAGGCTAGTCAACTTTATTATATATCTCCTTTCCGCCGTTCTCAAGTATTTCAGAAATTGTCTAATATGATTATTGAATTGTTTTATATTTAAAATTATCCCACCAACTTGCTGATAATCATCATAAAGAACTAATTATGCGTCTGTAAAGATTGGAGCTCATGTAATTCAAAGTGCAGATTTTACTTCTTCAGGTTAAAGTTTGAATGTCTTTAAAAAATTTTTTCTTGATGTTTAACTTAATTCTTTCTGGTAATTTAGTCAGTAACACAATCTTCTGTTGTCTTTCCTTAACGTCAGCGTAATTGAAATGATCAAACCGTTTCGTTTAAATAACTTCATGTATGTATAACTTAGTATGTGTTTGGAATGTATAACAGTGTTTTATATATATATATATATATATATATATATATATATATGTATGTATATAAAGCAGTCTAAGTCGTGGACTGTGCGGCTGGTCCCGGAGGAGGTTCGAATCCTCCCTCGGGCATGGGTGTGTGTGTTTGTCCTTAGGATAATTTAGGTTAAGTAATGTGTAAGCTTAGGAACTGATGACCTTAGCAGTTAAGTCCCATATAAAAACTGTTTATCTATATTATCTGGTTTTGTTCTTACTGGTACCAGGATTTTGTTTATGCCTCTAGCGTATGAAACTAGGCGTACTGATCCATCAGGTTTGCTAACAGGTAGTATTGGACTGCAATATGGTGAAAATGATGGTTGTATGATTCCCCATTTGCACATCCAGCTGATTTCCTGCTTAACTGCTTCACGCTTTGTCCATGGTATGGGATAAGACATAACACAAAATGTTTCGTGAGGATAGACATTGTTTATGTTCATAATCTTTGATTACTCCTGGATTCTTATTAAAAACACTTGCATATTTAAAATGTAAGTTAGAAAGCCCTTTACTAATTTGGTTTTGCCGCCGATGGTGGTTTGTACTTTGCTATTTTGTACTGGCAGAACATGAAATTTATTCCGTCTTTTTAATTCAGTAAAAAATGCTTCAGGCATTAAATTAGTCGTGGACCCAGTGTCAGGTATTAACGCTGTGTCTATACCAAAAATTTTCGCTCTGTTTACTGCTTGCACTTGTTCTTCTAGTGTATTTTTCGTCGATTCTAATTCAAGTTGGTATAGATCGTCTTTTATGTCTCCTTGCTCATCGAATCGTAAGAAACATGTTTGGAAATCTGATTTACCCCCATCGCTTGTAAGGTCTGTAGTACGGGGCTCAACTACGAACGATTCTGGTATTCCTGCGGTTTAGTCTGATCTACTTCTGTGCACGGAACAATTTCTGTCAGTTGTACTGTGTGATTGTTTCTCCAGTTTGTATCATTACCAGCTCGCGACATTCTTTCTCGTGTGTTCAATATGGCTGTTGCTAAATGTAGTCGTATTGTGATTTTGTTGCGCAAAGGTTGGCTGCGGTACAGCGTGTGGCATGTTGTTGTTGCCGTGCGCCCGCCATCGGTGCGGCTGACTGTTTCTGTTTACAAGCGGTGCACGATTTTGAGATGAGGGATTATAATTAGCTTGTGCATGGTAATCGTTTGTGCTACACGAAAAGTTTCGATTAAATCTTATGTTCTACCCATTTCTATTCCCGTATCCATTACCGCGGTTAATTCATCCTTGCGGTTGCGCGTACCAACTTTGCTGTATGTTAGCGTCTGACTATTCGAGTTATGTTCTTGTGGTGTTTGGCTGTCTGACGCTCTATTATTACTCTGTCCTCTTAGGTAGATTGAGTCTAAAATGGACAGAAAATATTCTGTGTCGTGCTCAGGTGTAGTAACTCATTTTTCACGAATGTGTGATGGCAAACGACTTTTTAAAATTTTTCAAACATCAACATGAGAAATAGGATTCGTCTAATAACGTGTTTTGTTGAGATATTTCTCAAAACATCTTCGCAATCTACCATATTTGCTATTAAAAGTGGCGGGGTTAAAAACCTCTCGCCTAAGTCTCTCCTGTACGGCTTCTGACCAGTATTTGTCAAGAAATGCCCGTTCAAATTGTAAATATGTGGCAAAACGCTCGGTTACCTCGGTTGCCCACAAAAGTACATCACCTTGTGTGTACCAAACAACAAACCTGATCTTTTGTGCTTCCGTCCAAACGTTGGGAATATAGTGGACAAGCTGTTTGAATTTTGTGCTGTGTTTACATAAATGTCATAATTGTTTACATTTCCCATAGGTACTGGTTCTGCTGTCATGTCACGTTAACCTACTATCTGCGGTCTGTCATTACTACTTACATTGTTTGTAGGGTTTGCAATGATCTGTGTACATACATTACTTCGGTTTGCTGTGGCTGGCTCTTCGTTTATGTGTAAAACTCGTGTCTCTGTAACACTTTCACCTAAGTAGTTGTGTAACCTGTGATTCGTAGCTTGAAAATTGTTCACTTTGTCAATAATGTCATTTTCCTTTTGCTGAATAACTTTTTCAACTACATCATTGATTAATCTACATTCCTTCACTACTTTTTCCGCTGCGGTACTGGTTTTGTCCAATACCTGTTCCAGTTTGTGAAATTACATCAGATAAATTTTCACTAATTTTGTCTCTTTCATTTTTGGCGCAGATTGATTCCATTTCAAGTGATGCTACTTTTAAAGTGCGTTCATCAATAGCTATTGGTATATTTTCGTAATCATTATGCGGTTTGTTCACTACGGTAGTGATGTTCTTTACTGTGGAAGTTAATTGTGTTTGTGTAGCTTCCAGGTTTGTGTCTGTGTCTGTAATCGCTTTTATTTGCTGCTCTGCTGTATCATTCTGCCCCTAATGCCATTGTTTACTTCGAAAAGTACATCTTGCCTTAGCTGTTTTTCCATGTCTTTAAATTTCACATTCATTTCTTCGTGAAAATTCTTTGTCAAATCACTGATCTGTTGTGTGACTGTATCCTGAAATTCTTTTGAAATTGTTTCTGCTCTTGTTTTATGTTGTTTGTCTTGTGTGACTACGGTAAGGTTTTGCGACGAACTGTCAAACTTTGTATTTGTGTCTGTACGCAAATTGGTGTTTGTATTTTTTATGTCTCCTCACAAGTTGGTGTAATTGGTGTTCATGCTATCGAGTTTTTGAAGTATCGCGGCAAGTGCGTCATTTTGGTTGCCATCTGATGTACTTTGGTTGTAAAAAAACTGTACTTTGTAAATTGACATTTGGATTTCGTATGATGGGTGACCGAAAAGTGTCGTCAAAAATCATCTTATCTATCTTGGCTCATAGCGTTTTCGCCATTGAAAACAATAATGAAACTGATTTTTGTGCCATTTTGACTAAATATTAAAATTAAAATTAAAATTTTGAAAAATAGAAAATTGAAATATATTATTTTTGGAAATTTATACATACGATTTACGTGTCGTCAAGCTTTAATTGGCTATTTTTATGACGCACGAAATGTTGTGACACAAAATTTTAGAACTTTTCTCTCGCTAATCATTACGTAAAATTTCTGAAGCTTCATTACAATACATTTAGGTAGGGAAATCAAGGAAAGGGATGGCTAACTACTACACAGGAGACGCTACCAAGCATAGCTAAGCAAGCGGTTGTGTAGCGGTCCTACCTTTGCTGCCATGAAAATTCCGGTTTCACTTTTGATTCCCTTTTGAATTGGTTACTTTATCCACAAGAAGTTTTGGTTCTGGTTATTTTGCTCCCAATCGCGATGTTGCACATGAAAATTTAAAAATAATTAGTACATGGAAAAAATTTCGTACAATGTCATAAATAATTTTGAACAATTTCCTTTATACACAACTGGTTTCATGGCTTTCTCAGTGTCATGTCACTAGGTCGCCAGTTGTGTAAATATGTATTACTATCATGATTAATCGAATTAATTACAATATTATCAAATTTGATTTTTATAAATTTTGAAGTGAATGAATTGTCTTTCAGTCTTAATTTACAAATCTTGTAATTGGAAGTCAGTAGTAGCGTGAACTTACGTCGATTTTTCCGTTGTCTACGCCGTTGAGATTTACGCAATTTAGTTATATGCTTCTTTTTCCGCCATAAGTGCTCCTCATTTTTGACCGTGAACATAATACTGATTTTTATCGGACTTCCTCTTGAGATGCAGGCAGCTACAGTGACATGACGTTAGCATAATAAGCTGAAGAAAATAAAAACTTTCGTAGTTTTTCACTTATAAGAATCCTTACACTTCATATTTTCATAAAAATTATTATTCAGATATCACAAATTCTACAACGCACTTTTCACAAAAGATACGGACCAAAGACAGTCTATTGAATAATTGACAAAAAAATTGAACGAAATTTTCATCATTTGCCATTCACCTTCAGGCGTAGCAAAATACATCTTTTCCGACGCTTACAGCGGTCGCGCTAGTGTTTATTGTCATTGGTTTTTAACTTTTGTCCGCGAGGGTCCTACACGGTATTAGATAGGTGTACCAGTTTTTTTGTCTCTTCGGTGTAATAAGTGCATTATGTAGTAGTTAAAAGTATGTTACTATGTTGCGTTTTCTCACATTTTCTCTTGTTTTTCGGGTTAAAAACAACTTTTGCAGTAAAAGTTTCAACAGGTTGGATTTTCGGTGGGCGTTGTTTCTAACCTGAAAAATAAGAGAAAAACATAAGAAAACGCCAAATAGAAACATTCTTGTAACAACTACGAAAAGCATTTATTAGGTAGATAAAAACAAAAAGGATTATAGGCCACTGAAGATGTTTCATAAATAAAAGAAGCGAAACACGTATGGCAAAAAAATATTTAATTTAGATGGAAAACATAACGTACCTCCAGGGATTTTGAAGCAACTAAGGAAAGACGGAAAACCGAAAAAATGACGAAAGTTACAATAATTGTACTCTCATGTTGCAACTCTCTCTTCTCAGTACACCAGCTATTATTGATTAATGTGCACTCATATGAGATGTGAAAGGAAATTTGTGTCTGGGTTAAAGATTTCTAGGAAGGGAGGACTCTGCATATTCGTTTGGGTGGAGAGTCATCGGCAGATGAAAAGTGGAAATGGAAAAGATTCTAAGTGCCAGATTTTTGGTGGTATGTTCTTATGGGGCTAAACTGCTGAGGTGATTGGTCCCTAGGCTTACACACTATTTAATCTAAATTAAACTAACTTACGCTGACGAAAACACACACACTCATGCCCGAAAGAATCTATTTTCTCATTTACATGAGAAATGAGAAGGTATTCAGAAATCAATGACTTATGCTGCTGACCTCATTACTGCAAAAAATGAGATAAATCAGAAAATAAATAACTTATTAAGAACGTTGTAAGTGCCATACTAGGAAACTGACTGGTCCTAAGTGCCAATAACAAAGTTTTTGTTTCACGTGCCATAAATACGGAGACACTACGTTTTATTTGAGGTAATACAAATACAGAAATACAGCTCTATTAGGGCCGCGCGCGCGCTCGTGTTTGTGTCATGGTGCAGCATATCGAGCCATGTGCTATGCTCATTACTTTCACGCAACGCCACTCAGCAGCACGGCGTATTGATGCAGGACGAGCGAGTGCAATATTGATTGCATTGACACTGAATTTAAGAAGTTAACTAGTGCTGATGTAAGACTAGCGAATGTAGTTCTCGTTGCTTTGACTAAATAATAAGTAATAATCATCTTCTGAATATTGCAGTTCTTCTTATTTCCTTGCCTCCTAAGAAAACTGGAGAGGAATTCCGCCTTCTGCAAGACACCTTTGAAATGATGTTTTTGCCCACATATGTTTCAGCACTTTTTGTGTTGTCTTCAGTGGGTTTATTTGTTTATTTTTTTGTTACCTGAAGCTGTTGGTTGTTTGGGCTAGTAGCTCTATGTCTAATACGCAATCTACAGCTCCTCATAGTTTTTGATGTTGTGGTGATTTTAGTTTGTGTCGAGGTAACACGCTTATTTCTTGCGCTTTTGTCGATATACACAAATTTCCCACTAATTGTTCTCCAAGCAAAGAGTTTTCGTCGCAATTACGTGTTACTGTCAACGAAAACTCTATGCTTGGCAAACATATAGTAGGAAATGCGTGTATATCGACGAAAGCTCAAGAAATACGCCGATTACCTTGACACAAACAAAGTAAAAACACCACAACATCAAAAAATACGACGAGTTGTAGATTGCGTACTAGAACTAACCTACTGGCATAAACAACCATCAGCTTCGTGTGAGAAGAAAAATGAACAAATAAACCCTATGAAGATGGCACAAAAAGTGCTGAAATATGTATGAGTGAAAACAAAACTGCAAAGGTGTCTTACATAAGGTGGAACTCCTCTCTGATATTAAGTTTCTTTGTAGTGGACCACTGTGCACACAAATAACGCCGACTCAATGAAGTGAACCAACTGGGAAAACGACTGCTAATATCTACTTTTAAAAAGGTCGCCTAGATAGTTCAAAAATGGCTCTGAGCGCTATGGGACTTAACTGCTGAGGTCATTAGTCCCCTAGAACTTAGAACTAGTTAAACCTAACTAGCCTAAGGACATCACAAACATCCATGCCCGAGGCAGGATTCGAACCTGCGACCGTAGCGGTCTTGCGGTTCCAGACTGCAGCGCCTTTAACCGCACGGCCACTTCGGCCGGCTTCGCCTAGATAGGACAGGTTGCAGAGCAGGTTGGAGAATCTGGAAATCCAAGTCAAGAAGGAGATTAACAGGTATTTATTTGATATGCATCTTCATGTTTTCGAAGCGTAAAGACTGTTCCATAAAGTTTCGGGCGTGAAGACGCATTAGAAGAAGCTGAATTTATGCGGTTGCACGCCCGGAACTTTATGGAACAGGTGTTTATTTATTGTAATGATTAATATCGATCTCGATTAGGTTAACAGAGAGAAAATTGCTAAACAGGCAAAATTAGACTACAAAAATGGTGCAGACACAGTGGGAGGTACCAAAATCTGAGTAGGAGTGTATGGAGCTATAGCACAAGACCTGCTTTTCTGAGCACTTGGTGTAATCTATGAGAACGATGCAACAAGAATTCACAAAGATAATCAGTATGCCTAACACAAGTTGTGTGACAAAGTAAGCAAGTAACAAGCTGCACAGAATATGGATCCCGACCGCTTTTGTGCTACTTAACATCCACTTAAACAGGTAGCGTGGACGACCAGCACCAAACGGTGGCCAGAGGTTTTGCCGCCTCTTCGACGGCCCACAACAGAGTACGGAGAATCCTAGTTAACAGATCTCGCGTCTCTGCTCTCAAGAACTATACATGGAGGGTAAGCTGTAGCCAATATGGGGGCTGAGAATTCTTGCTAAATACAAGAAAAAGCAAAGGAAAGCAGACCTCCTGTAGCGTACAAGACGAACACTTTTTTGATATGATGTTCACACTTGGCTGGGGCAAGTCAGCCTTTCACGCCAAGATCTCTATCCATTAATAGAACAGTGACGTATGCATGTCCGAAGGACATTGTAATGTATTGGTACAGATACTGTACACTGGGATGACAAAAGTCATGGGATACCTCATAATATCGTGCTGGACCTCCTTTTGCATGGCATAGTGTAGCAACTCGACGTGGCATGGACCCAACAAGTAGTTGGAAATCTCCTGCAGAAATAGCCAAGCCCCTCTATAGCCGTTCGTAATTGAAAACTTATTACTGGTGCAGGATTTTGCGCGCGAGTTGACCTCTCAGTTATGTCCCATAAATATTCAATGGGATTCGTGTAGGGCGATCAGGATGGCCAAATCGTTCGGCTAAATTGTCCAGAATGTTCTTCAAACCAATGCTGAACAATAGTGGGCAGATGAAATGGCGCATTATCATCCAATAAAATTCCACTGTTACTTGGGAGCATAATGACCTTGAGTCGTTGCAAATGGTCTCCAAGGAGCCGAACATAATCATTTCTAGTAAATAACCCGTACGGTTGGACCAGAGAACCTATTCGATTGCATGTAAACTCAGTCCACATCGTTGTGAAGCCACCACACCTTGCACATTTTCCTGCTGACATCTTGGCTTCGAGGGTTCTGGGCCACACTCGAATCCTGCCATCGCCTCTTACCAGCTACAATCGGGGCTGATCTGATCAGGCTACGGTTTTACAGTGCTCTAGGCCCTAACCGATATGGTCACGAGCCGAGAAGAGACAAAAATGGTTAAAATGGCTCTGAGCACTATGGGACTTAACTGCTGTGGTCATCACTCCCCTAGAATTTAGAACTACTTAAACTTAACTAACCTAAGGACATCACACACATCCATGCCCGAGGCAGGATTCGAACCTGCGACCGTAGCGGTCACGCGGTTCCAGACTGAAGCGCCTAGAACCGCACGGCCACTCCGGCCGGCTTGAGAAGAGACGTTGGAGGTAATGTCGTGGTGCTAGGGAAGGCACTCGCGTTGGTTGTCTGCTGCCATAGCCCATTAACGTCAGATTTCACCGCACTGTCCTAACGCATACGTTAGTCGCGCGTCTGCCATTGATTTCTGCGGTTATTTCACACAGCGTTGGTTGTCTGTTAGCACTGACAATCCTAAGCAAAAATCGATGCTTTCGGTCGTTCCGTGAAGGCCGTCAGCCACTGCGTTGTTCGTTGTGAGAGGCAACGCCTGAAATTTGGTATTCTTGGCAGACTCTTGGCACTGTGGACCTTGGTATATTGAATTCGCTAACGATTCTTGGAATGGAATGCCTCATGCGTCTAGCTCCAACTAGCAACCCGCGTTGAATGTTATTAATTTCTGTCGTGCGGCCATCATCACGTCGTAAGCCTTTTCACATTAATCACATGAGTACAAATGACAGCTCCACCAACGCACTGCCACTTTATACGTGATACTACTGCCCTTTGTATATGTGCATACCACTATTCTATGCTTTTTGTCACCTCAGCGTATAAAGACAGACATTGTAAACATCAATAATGCATCCATGCCTCGAGGGGCTAAAATGACAATGGAAATACTTGTCTCCCCCCGTGCAGGAACCACACAACGTGCGAGTGTGAGGGTTGAGGACTCCGTGACATGTGGAAGTTTGGATGCGCCATGAAGGTGTGCTCGGGTAGCCCAAGTAGTTCGGCAACCGCTCGCGATAAGCGGGAAATCCAGGTTCTGGTCCGGGCCAAGCACAAATTGTTAATGTGCCGCAAACAGCTGACGCCAATCCAGATTCGCAAAATACCAATCCATTACACAATATTTACCACAGCTGTAAATGTCTGAATGACATTGCGACGTACAGGTAGAGACACCGTATAAATACAAATATTGTAACCATCAATAACTTACAATTATTGCTGGTAATGCTAACAAAGATTTTCTGCAGAAGAATTCCTCCGCTGTGAACTTCAAACGTGCGTTCCCTTATTCAAATGTGACGTTGATTCATGTTGCGCCTACAAATCATACAACCAGTAATAACACTCGACGTGTATAGGAAAGGAGATAAGCCATTCCGGCTCCTGGCGACCAAAAGGTTCCCAGACGTCCTTCTGCGCCTTGACGTCACTTACACGCTGCCTTACCGGTTTAGCGACTTTGTCACTCGACTAGGCGGCATTTTGACGTCAAAAGCGACATTTTAAACCTATTTAGTGACTGAATTTGTTTAGCAATTTCTGTGGCGACTTTTTAAACTACGTTTCTTCAACTATTACTAGCAAATTCTCTTGAGAATATACATGCCCTAACTTTTAGTTCTACTGTAAAAAGCTAACCAAAGCCAGTATCGCCATTAGACTGTTGTTTATTTACAGTGTTAAATTTACACTTACACAATCGTAACAATGGCACTTTGAAGCCGAAATCATCATTGTGTAAGTGTAAATGTAACACTGTAAATAAACAACAGTCTAATGGCGGTACTGACTTTAAAGGGAAAAAACAGTCGAAAAGAACAGTTTTTTGATACTTCAGAAATCTAGAGGAAGGTACTCTGAAATCTTCATTTGTTTGCCGGCCGAAGTGGCCGAGCAGTTAAAGGCGCTACAGTCTGGAACCGCACGACCGCTACGGTCGCAGGCTCGAATCCTGCCTCGGGCGTGGATGTGTGTGATGTCCTTAGGTTAGTTAGGTTTAAGTAGTTCTAAGTTCTAGGGGACTTACGACCACAGCAGTTGAGTCCCAAAGTGCTCAGAGCCGTTTGAGCCATTTGTACATTTGTCTCTAGCCACTTCGGAACTGTTCGGGTAGCTTGGAATCGGTAGATGTGTCTTGTCAGTTCGGAAGCGTTTGGATAGCTTGGGATGGCATAACGTTAAGGCTACGCTCAAGTGTGTTTTGCACATATTCGTCTCTTTGCGTTGCGTCGTGGATGGTGAGCGAATACAGTTTGGTGTAATGGAATAACCAGTGAAGAAAAAGTGCTGCGCTGAAAAATACAAAATAGAGTGGGAGAATAAATCTGAATTTAAAAGACAGCTGACACCACTTTCTGGAAATGATATCGAAGGTATGTGTCACCACTGCCAAGCTGAATGTCATGCTGACATTACACCAAACTGTACGGGTATGACGAATGCCCTGTGAATGTCGTCTGCCAACATGTGTAGTGTCAACAGTAAAATTCGGAGGCGGTGGTGTTATGGTGTGGTCGTGTTTTTCATGGAGGGGGCTTGCACCCCTTGTGGTTTTGCGTAGCACTATCACAGCACAGGCCTACATTGATGTTTTAAGCATCCTCTTGCTTCCCATTATTGAAGAGCAATTCAGGGTTGGCGGTTGCATCTTTCAACGCCTTCGGGAACCTGTTTATAATGCACCGTCTGTGGCGGAAAAGTTAGACGACAATAAAATGCCCGTAGTGGATTGGCCTGCACAGAGTCCTGACCTGAATCCTACAGAACACCTTTGGGATGTTTTGGAACGCCGACTTCGTGCCATACCTCACCGATCGACATCGATACCTCTTCTCAGTGCAGCACTCCGTGAAGAATGGGCTACCATTCCCCAAGTAGTCTTCCAGCACCTGACTGAACGTATGCCTGCGAAAGTGGAAGCTGTCCTCAAGGCTAATGGTGGACGAACACCATATTTAATCCAGCAATACCGATGGAGGGCGCCACGAACTTGTAAGTCATTTTCAGCCAGGTGTCCGGATACTTTTGATCACATAGTGTACGAGGCATTGTTGTCTACGCACAGGCCATGTAATTCGTGCGCCGGCCGGTGTGGCCAAGCGGTTCTAGGCGCTGCAGTCTGGAACCGCGCGACCACTACGGTCGCAGGTTCGAATCCTGCCTTGGGCATGGATGTGTGTGATGTCCTTAGGTTAGTTAGGTTTAAGTAGTTCTAAGTTCTAGGGGACTGATGACCTCAGATGTTAAGTCCCATAGTGCTCAGAGCCATTTGAACCATTTTTGTAATTCGTGCCGTTGATTTGTGTACGCGGTGATAGCACCCGACAGCGACCCAGATGGGTTCCACAGGATTTACCTCAGGCGAACCTGATCTCCAAGACATCAGTGTGAGTTCACGGTAATGCTGCTGTCTCAGACACAAGGAGAATTACGTTGCTGAAAGATGACATCGCCGTCAGGGTGTGCTTCAAGCATGAAGGGATGCAGGTGGTTCGCAGTTATCAGCGTGTCTTCGATTACTACCTCAGGTCCCATGCAAGCGCAGGAGAATGTCTCCCATAGCGTACCAATGTTCCCATAAGCCTGCGACCATGGCGCGCTTCACGTTTCGAGCCGCCGTTCACCTGTATGAAAATGTTTGTTGAGCCGTCCAGCAACCTATGGTAGGAAAAAGGCCGTACCCAGGAAGAGCGGTCACGTTTTCATTGATCGACTGTTGAAACCCTGTGGTCCCGTGCCCACTGCAATCGGAATTGACGATGTAGTTACGTAAACATGTGAACACTTTGGGTGTGGATTTCTGCGGAGCTACATGTTCAACAATGTGCAATGAACGGCGTGCTCCGAAACACTGTGCATCAGCGATATGCTCCTTCGGCAGAGGTGCCGCACGCTATCATCCACCCTACTTTACAGCGCAGACAAGCCTCCGAAGCCCACATTCTGTGAAGAGTCGTGGACGTCCAACGATTCAGCCCGTAATGGTAGTTTCACTGTCCTGCCTCTTTCCGTAGATGCTCACGACAGTATCACGTGAGCACTCGAATAGCTTTGCCGTTTTCGAGATATTTGTTCACAGGCTCTTCGTAATAATATTCTTCCCGTTTGTGAAAGTCGTTTATCTGAATGGATTTTCCCACTTGCAACCCATATATTCGCTAGGATGATCTCCCGTCCGTGTCTGCTCCGCTTACATACTTTTCTCACCGCGTCATGTGCCCGCAACGCCACCAGGCGGTATCCAGCGTCGCGGTGGGCAATGGCCATAATATTTTGGCTTATCAGTGTTTGTTGTTTACATTTGTTACTTCAAGCTGCCACCGTAGTTACTGCGCTAACGTCGCTTATACACCATGAATAAAATCTGTGTTGGAACATTTTTGGGCGGACAGTGCACACTGCATGTATTGAGCAAGCCTTCAAAGTTGTTATAAATGCAAGTAATCAAACACTCCTTTGCACGCACTAGGTTAAAGCTTTGTCTGGGCCATCTCGTCACAGAATTAAACTGAAAATTGTTACCATTCCGCATTTCGTCGAGGATTTGGTGAGGTTTACCTTGACTGTGAAGTAAGTGCCGGAATTGGCAATATTGTCTCAAATGCTGAAGTCTCACCTCTGACTCCCTCTGCCCCACTGCTACCTCACCTGATATTTGGCTGAGAAGTCCCTTAAAGTGTCATCATTCTACAATACGTCTTTCTTAAGGAATGAAAACTACATAGCCTGACAAAAAAGTGAAGCATCCAGAAAACGTGGTCGGATGTCATCGTAACTTCGTACATGTACGGCGGTTGTGTGGACTGTTGGGCAAATGACCGCTCAGATGAACCAAGGGGCTACCAACAGTGTCTCCTCAACGTCCATGCATCGAATATTGGCGCATATTGGCATCTGCAGCAGGTGTGTGGTTCATGCAGCCATGCTGACTGCTGTTTATCAGCGACGAAGGCTGGAATATGTACGCCAATACAGCAACTGAACGTCCACTGAGTGAATCACGGAAAACAGACAAGAAGGGAGCATTATGGACTGATGAATATTTTCATGCTCTCCCTGGGTGATCTCGTCATTCTAGAAGGGATGGTGCATCTATCCTTGGAAACCATGTCCATCCCTACATGAGCTGGTTTTCCTCTAACGACTGCATCTACCAACAGGACAACGCAACGTGTCACACAGCTCGCAAAGCACGTACACAGTTCGAGGAGCACCAGCACGAGTTGACCGTACTCCCCTGGCCATCGATTGGGCTGCTCACGTTGTGGATCCTCAGCAGAGAAACTTAGTGCGGCACAGGAGTCGGCATGGCTCACACATCCCTCTTGGTACCTCCCATAACGTCATCGGCTCGCTCTGTGAACGGTAGTTATTCAAGCTTTTGACAGGTGGTCACATTAATGTCATTGGACAGTGTAAATGATTAAGCCCGGCCACTATAGTGCATCAGTGTTTCCATGTGCTGTATTACCTGGTCTGGTAGGGTATATAAGGGGGATGTGCACAGCGTCCGATGTTGATTGATCTTTGTGAAAGACATAGAAATGCTGTGTCCTTGTGTGACGCAGTGTTATCAGCATCTGACAGAGTTTTAAAGGTGATTTGTTGTGAGTCTCCATGTGGCTAGCTGGTCGAATTGTGGAAAACCCAGACATGTGGGAGAATCGGATAAGATAGATGCCGCATGTTGGACTGCATGGGAACGTGAGGCGAGGCATTCTCATCATCAAGGTTTCGTTGACCATCGTAATCCCTTCACATCTGCACCTACCATCTGAGAACAAGTAATGGGCTCTCTACAATGTTCTCAGTCATCCAGTACCATTTATCTGATAAAAGCTCCAGCCAGACTAGGGAATTTTCATTTCATGCGTAGGCTGCCACTAACATGGCAACGAAATGACTAAAGATCTGATATAATTAAACTTTCTTGAGATATTTGAGTCTCATCTTTATTTACAATAATGATAGAAAATAAAGAAATGAATTAAAATATGTGCTACTGGAAAGAGTCGAAAGCAAGTCTCTAAGAATTACAACACCATATCAATATTGTCAACAACACTGCACAGACTGATCATGACCATAGTAGGTGTGGTTCCGTGGCCGGGAAGCATGGAACTTGGGAGACCTCCCATTCTTACAATATTTTGGAGACGCACAGTTGTGTTACTTCTGGCATCGAGTGGTGGTGAGGCACCTGCTGTGACATAGGGTTACTGCTGTTTGTAATAGAGGGTCTCAGACAGGACAGTGGTACGTCAAGGACATCCAGGATCCTAATGTGTTACTCTCATGGGACAGTATCGTGGTGCCATTGTTTATGAGGACAACACTCATTCACACATGGAAGGTTTATCTGTGAACTGTCCATGTGTTGCCGAGGTACTCTTTTGGCCTGCAATGCGTGGGACCAATGCGCATGTCCGCTCTTTCCCATTGCCATTGTCTACGATATCAAGGACCAGTTAAAACAGCTGAGGACCAGCTTGCCTCAAGGGAGGATACAATGGCTTTGTGACGCCCTTCCCAGCCATATCAGTGCATACAACCATTCCAGAGGGGATGCAGTGTCTTACGTGGGCTTGTTTTGTCAATTTGATGTATATTTGACTCGACTTCGTTATCACTGAAATAGCATCGGATGCCCTCTGAAACCAAAAAGTTTCATTTCATTTCCTCTTCCCTTTCTGAGTGCTTTACTTTTTTCGTGCGAAGGCGTGTGATGTCCCTAAAGTGCTCCAAGTAAATACCTGGACGGTTCAAATGGTTCAAATGCCTCTGAGCACTATGGGACTTAACATCTGAGGTCATCAGTCCCCTAGACTTAGAACTACTTAAATCTAACTAACCTAAGGACATCACACACATCCATGCCCGAGGCAGGATTCGAACCTGCGACAGTAGCAGCAGCGATATTCAGGACTGAAGCGCCTAGAACCGCTAGGCCACAACGGCCGGCCTGGACGGTTCCTTTGAAATGGCAAGGACGATTCCTTCTCCGTTCAGGAAACATCCGGAGCTTGTGCTCCATCTCTAATGACCTCGAAGTTGACGGGACGTTGAAACCTAATATTCGTTCCTTCGCAAGGCCACATCTGGACTATGGCCTGTCCTTTTTTCACAGTGACAGGAGCAGAGCGCTGACTCGTCCACATTGTAATCACATGTTCTATTACCACTTCCAATATCATTTTCTGACTGCCGTATACGAGGCATGCCTCTCATATACGTTGTGGGACAGCTATACAACAAATCCGTACATAACAGTGTAGGTTATATAATCTTCCTGCACTATCAGCCTTTGTGAATAATATTTACCGTCCGCCCATCTGACTACACGCTGGCGGTTAACATTGGTTCTGATCTCAGAACTTTGCGTTTCTAGAGCTTATATTATAGATGTTTACTGAAAATTATTTTTATCGGTTTGGTCGACAGTAAATAAGTGAAATATATTTTACAATAGCTACAGCAAGGTAACACAGAAATGAATGAAGTGCTTTTAAAAACAGCCACAAATACTAGTCTATCTTTCCTTGCTCAATAAGACCGAAAATGTTCATTTTAGTGGAAACTACTGTGGTAGTCGCTAATATCCAGAATCAAAGGGATGAAAAGGAAAATAGTAGTATCTAACAGACACTACGTTACTTTGGCAGGCTTTTGAGAATGTGTACAGAGTCATCTCACGGTATTATGGCGCATAACGAACGCAGTTCACAGGCGTCACGCAGAAGTTTCGGTTAAACAGTTACACGGCACAACTGAAGTTGTGACACGAGTTGCATTTAGTTTCACGCAAATTCAATTAGCGAGCCAACGATCTGTAATCAAAAGTCGAAGTCCAAAGACAGCTACATGAAAGCGGGACAAGAGACGCCTGATTTCAAAGGTTTCTTGCCGAATGAAAATCGGACAACATTGTAGTATTTCGGTTGCCGAGGAAATGAGATGCGATCGATATTGAAATGAAGACCGAAAGGCTACGGAGCAAACCAGTTCGGTAGAAATGAGAGGAGTAAGTCTTTCATATTTGATATTAGTTATGGATAACAAATGCCTGTCGCTTGTTGTATACCGCTAAGATAAGTCAGGAAATGTCCCTGACAGGATGATAATGTGTTTTCTTTCTATGAAATTTAATGATGTTATTATTTTAAAAAATATGTGTGATTTTTTACTCTTGACTCAAATATCTTGGTTTAATTAATGAGAAATAAGGTAGACATTTTGTATAATTTAAGGTAGTTTTACGTTCAGTAGAATGGAACACAAATAGTGATGTCTGAGGGGGCAGCAGAAATTAATATCGTTTTCAGGTATGTCTTATATTTGTTTTCTTAGGCTGTACATAAAGAAAATGGGTATTATTGGTGTCTGTGCCTTGCTATGCTTAGAATTTCATGTTCCTCTCTTACATTCTGAGTAATTAACATAGTGGGCAATGTGAGGAATGTATACAAAGACAAAATTTCCCAACATACGTTCACTGATGTTGAATTGTGGAGAATTTTGGGATGCAATGAGCTTGAGGAAAATAGCAAAATTTATTTTAAATGTAATAAAGAACCTGAGGTCGTCAGTGGCAGTTTGAATGTTTAATCTATCAGGAAATTTCACATGAAGAATAACTGTGGAAAAATGAAATGTCTTCGACTGATCATTGAGTGTAATGTGTGGTAGAGTACTCATTACAGTTATACTGAGAGGAAGAATTCTTATTTGTCACAAAATTGTTCAAATGGTTCAAATGGCTCTGAGTACTATGGGATTTAACTGCTGAGATCATCAGTCCCCTAGAACTTAGAACTACTTAAACCTAACTAACCTAAGGACATCACACACATCCATGCCCGAGGCAGGATTCGAACCTGCGACCGTAGCGGTCGCGCGGTTCCAGACTGTAGCCCCTAGAACCGCTCGGCCACCAAGGCCGGCTCACAAAATTGTAAAGAATACATTACCAACAATTAA
Organism: Schistocerca piceifrons; assembly: GCF_021461385.2. Classification (NCBI taxonomy): domain Eukaryota; kingdom Metazoa; phylum Arthropoda; class Insecta; order Orthoptera; family Acrididae; genus Schistocerca; species Schistocerca piceifrons. The sequence goes on from NC_060140.1 coordinate 794,673,054, forward strand.
GAAGAAACTTACAATTTCCAGTATACTCTATTATTGTTTACTGCTTGGATAGATGTAACAATATACTTCCTCTGGGCATGGAATGAACGTCACAAAGAAACTGAGATAGACAGAATGAAACATGGTACCACACTCATTCCAAATAATCTGGTCCTATCAAAGTTCTTACTAAATTAAAATACATTATACTTTTTGTTCCATAGGTCTATACTGAGGTTATCCTCAGGGATATAGAACATGCCGTAAAAATGAATACATACTTGGGTGGAGAACTGTAGGGCCCCCCTAGACAGGTCAGGCGTCCACTACACACCGGAAGCAGCTACTAGGGTAGCAGAGTACGTGTGGCGTGCACACGGGGGTTTTTTAGGTTAGAGGGACCCCCCCCCCCTTGGGGGCGAAACGATAAAATACCTGACGGCTTACCAGAGAGGACATTATCATCGTTGATAAAGAACGTCCGTCCTCAGAGACCAAAAACAGGAAAAGTTAACGTAATATTGGTAAACTGCAGGAGTATCCAGGGCAAGGTTCCTGAATTAGTATCTCTTATTGAAGGAAATAGTGCGCATATAGTATTAGGAACGGAAAGTTGGTTAAAACCGGAAGTGAACAGTAACGAAATCCTAGACACAGAATGGAATATATACCGCAAGGATAGGATAAACGCCAATGGTGGAGGAGTATTTATAGCAGTAAAGAATTCAATAATATCCAGTGAAGTTATTAGCGAATGCGAATGTGAAATAATCTGGGTTAAGTTAAGTATCAAAGGTGGGTCAGATATGATAGTCGGATGCTTCTATAGACCACCTGCATCAGCAACCGTAGTAGTTGAGCGCCTCAGAGAGAACCTGCAGAACGTCGTGAAGAAGTTTCGTGATCATACTATTGTAATAGGGGGAGACTTCAATCTACCAGGTATAGAATGGGATAGTCACACAATCAGAACTGGAGCCAGGGACAGAGACTCTTGTGACATTATCCTGACTGCCTTGTCCGAGAATTACTTCGAGCAGATAGTTAGAGAACCAACTCGTGAAGCTAACGTTTTAGACCTCATAGCAACAAATAGACCGGAACTTTTCGACTCCGTGAATGTAGAAGAGGGTATCAGTGATCATAAGTCAGTGGTTGCATCAATGACTACAAGTGTAATAAGAAATGCCAAGAAAGGAAGGAAAATATATTTGCTTAACAAGAGTGATAGGGCACAAATCGCAGAATATCTGAGTGACCACCATCAAACGTTCATTTCTGAAGAAGGGGATGTGGAACAAAAATGGAAAAAATTCAGAAACATCGTCCAGTACGCCTTAGATAAGTTCGTACCGACTAAGGTCCAAAGCGAGGGGAAAGATCCACCGTGGTATAACAATCATGTACGAAAGGTACTACGGAAACAAAGAAAGCTTCATCATAGGTTTAAGAGTAGTCGAATCATAGCTGATAAGGAAAAGCTGAACGAAGCGAAAAAGAGCGTAAAGAGAGCAATGAGAGAAGCATTCAACGAATTCGAACATAAAACATTGGCAAACAATCTAAACAAGAACCCTAAAAAGTTTTGGTCATATGTAAAATCGGTAAGCGGATCTAAATCCCCTATTCAGTCACTCGTTGACCACGATGGCACCGAAACAGAGGACGACCGAAGAAAGGCAGAAATACTGAAGTCAGTGTTCCGAAACTGTTTCACTGCGGAAAATCGTAACACGGTCCCTGACTTCAGCCGTCGCACGGACGCCAAAATGGAAAACATTGAAATAAACGATATCGGAATTGAAAAACAACTGCTATCACTTAGTAGCGGAAAAGCATCCGGACCAGACGAGATACCCTTAAGATTCTACAGTGATTATGCTAAAGAACTTGCCCCCTTTCTACCAGCAATTTATCGTAGATCGCTGGAAGAACGTAAAGTACCTAGCGACTGGAAGAAAGCGCAGGTCGTTCCCATTTTCAAGAAGGGTCATAAATCAGATGCGAATAATTATAGGCCTATTTCGCTTACGTCAATCTGTTGTAGCCAACATGGATTCCGCAAACAGAGATCATGTGAAACTCAGCTCGCCCTATTTGCCCAAGAAATTCACAGTGCCGTAGACACTGGCGAGCAGATTGATGCCGTATTCCTGGACTTCAGGAAGGCATTTGATACGGTTCCGCACTTACGTTTAGTGAAAAAAATACGAGCTTACGGAATATCGGACCAGGTTTGTGATTGGATTCAGGATTTCCTAGAAGAAAGAACACAACATGTCATTCTTAACGGTTCAAAATCTGCAGATGTAGAGGTAATTTCGGAAGTACCGCAAGGAAGCGTGATAGGACCTTTATTGTTTACAATATACATAAATGACTTAGTTGACAACATCGGTAGCTCCGTGAGGCTATTTGCAGATGACACGGTTGTCTACAAGAAAGTAGCAACATCAGAAGACTCGTACGTACTCCAGGAAGACCTGCAGAGGATTAATGCATGGTGCGACAGCTGGCAGCTTTCCCTAAACGTAGATAAATGTAATATAATGCGCATACATAGGGGCAGAAATCCATTCCAGTACGATTATGCCATAGGTGGTAAATCATTGGAAGCGGTAACGACCGTAAAATACTTAGGAGTTACTATCCGGAGCGATCTGAAGTGGAATGATCACATAAAACAAATAGTGGGAAAAGCAGGCGCCAGGTTGAGATTCATAGGAAGAATTCTAAGAAAATGTGACTCATCGACGAAAGAAGTAGCTTACAAAACGCTTGTTCGTCCGATTCTTGAGTATTGCTCATCAGTATGGGACCCTTACCAGGTTGGATTAATAGAAGAGATAGACATGATCCAGCGAAAAGCAGCGCGATTCGTCATGGGGACATTTAGTCAGCGCGAGAGCGTTACGGAGATGCTGAACAAGCTCCAGTGGCGGACACTTCGAGAAAGGCGTTACGCAATACGGAGAGGTTTATTATCGAAATTACGAGAGAGCACATTCCGGGAAGAGATGGGCAACATATTACTACCGCCCACATATATCTCGCGTAATGATCACAACGAAAAGATCCGAGAAATTAGAGCAAATACGGAGACTTACAAGCAGTCGTTCTTCCCACGCACAATTCGTGAATGGAACAGGGAAGGGGGGATCAGATAGTGGTACAATAAGTACCCTCCGCCACACACCGTAAGGTGGCTCGCGGAGTATAGATGTAGATGTAGATGTAGATGTAAAATACTAATGTCGCTTCCACTGATCCTTTGTGGAATAGTCCCTATCGATTCGGGAAAAGAAAAGAAAACATATTTTCAGTTATGAGGTAATACGAAACTTTGTTACAAACTCGCAAACAAGTTCGTTCTTGTGCTATTATAGCTGTCCATCTAACAGAAATTGGTTTACAGTATTTACACTGACGACATTACAGCAATAAAGCTCTCCAAAAGTCAGATTTTATGTAACACCCATCTCATTTGATATCATTACTAATATATTCATCATTTGGTTCTAATAAAATCTTCAAAGAAATGGAAGGTGTTTGCTACCAATCAATGCATTAGGCTCCACTTAAACTGAAATTTATTAGTAGCTAAGTTTCACTGCTGACGAGTTATTGAAAATACGTCATCCTGAATAATGGCGAAAGTTTGGGCCAAAGTAAGTGATTTTAAATCTTCATGCAGATTGCTATTTTTCGTATTGTTTCCAAGACCTGAGCTGTAGGTTTGAAAAATAAATATATAATTTATAACGAATTTAATCGAGGAATTAATATACTGGGAAGCTGTAGTGGAACAGAGCTGGTTTCAGAACAAAGGTTCCTTTGTTATCCTTACCTGCAGTGGCAAAGGTCAATGTCCTCCTTACCTTCAAGGTGAAGGATTAATGTCCTTCACCCTTCCCCTCCAGCCTGAGGCAGATGCGTAACCTGAAAATGGTGGAAAATGAAACGAAATTGTTCCCTATTCGCTGGCGCCCCCTTGGCAATTGTGACTTAAACATACTGACTTACTTCTTTTATTGATGACCTGTCATGCAAATTTTATAATTTATGGATGTCGCCATTGTTTATTACCCAATTCTTATGATTTATTACCCAAGGAAATGATTTCCTCCCACCACCAGTCCAAAACACTCCACCGCTCCCTCTTTGTCATTAACTACCAGACTCCTTATTTGTGTTTTATCTATTATCCTATACGCACTCTTGTCATGTGCCTCAAACTGTCATACATTTGTATGCAGTAGAACTGCCATTTACGAGGGCATACTGAAAAGTAATGCCTCCAAATATTTTATGCGAAACTCTTAAAGCTTTCTATTCAAACAAACGTTATTAACATTGTGCATCTACACTGATAAGTCAGAACATTATGATCACGACCCACCGTAACGCTGGATGCAGCTTGGTGACGTTACGGACACATGATATGGTAACCGAAGTATGTAAGTGAGCAGACATGGATGGGACATCACCTCAGCGAAAATATGGACTCCAAATGGGGAAGTCCATTGAGGTAAACGACTTTGACAAAGGGCAGGTCATTATTATGCAGAGCCTGTGAACGAGTATCTCGTAAACTGGGAAGCTGGTCGAATGTTCACGTGCTAGTCTCTTGAGCATCTACAGAAAGAGGTGCTTGTCTACTCTGTAAAGTAGGGTAGCGTGTGCTCTGTTGCATTGAAACGTCCCCTTAGAAAAATTGTACAGGACTGTGCTTAACCTGACACACAATATTTTTAGCGCAACACAATCTGACTTTCAAAAATCCCTACAAAAGAATGGCCCTTACTAACATTAACCTATACCTTTCACAAATCACTTACCTCACCAAAAATCTTCGTTACTCGAACTACTGCAAAACAGCGAGCGCCACTACTGCCAGCTAAATAAAAGATTCAAACTATGGAAGGCACTAACTACTGATAGGCATAGTTAGCAAATGAAAGATTTTAATAGAGAACAAACAATGTATTTACCTTAATAGTCATAATATATATAGCAGTGCATGACAAATTACAAAACTCCGCCATCTCTCTCCCCACATCCACCACTACTGGCGGCTCACCTCCAACTGCGCAACGCTACGCGCTGTTCACATCCAGCTGCCGCTGCCCAACACTACAATGGCAGACAACAATGCAAACTAGCCACAGACTGCACACAGCACAGCCAGTGATTTTCATACAGAGCGCTACGCAACGTTGCCAATAAGAAAACATAAACAGCCTACTCGTATAGCCTCTCAGTGCATTTCTTCAAATTCATCGCAACTCATTCTCTTGTAGGCTACCCCCTCTTAAGCTAACTTAAATCTACTGAGCTCAGATGCTAAACTAAGGGATGAGGCAATGCAGCAGCACAAAACAATTAACACAAACATCAATGACAAAAAATTTAAATAGGCAAAGCAATTACAATATTACAACTAATATAAGGCACTGTGCAGCAAACAAGAAAAATAAATCAGTAGTAAAACTAGTTTAACAGAGTAATACAAAGTGAAATTTAGTAGCACTATGCATGGCAAACAGCAGCAGCAAATGCTGTAACTAATACCTAAGCATGGCAAAGATCAAGCAGAAAAAATATTACACTAAAGACAACAATGCAGACAAGGGAAATGTCTATTCACATCTTAATGTCTATGTAATTAAAGTGGTGCACCACAACTTATTCTACAAAATAAATTACCAAGTACTTGAAAAGAAAATTATGAATGCAGTTCCTGTGAAGGTAAATGTCTTTTTGTGCTCCCTCATTTTTTTGAAAAAAATTATTATTTACTCGATCTGTAGACAGAAAATATTTATATTAGTACATCTATAAAATTTTATTTTAACCAGTGCTGCAGTGCCGCTAGAAACTAGATATTAAACAAAGTGAGCAAATATGTACAAAGGAAGGCATGAAACATCATTCATTAGCCATATGGCATTTCATAAGGTAGTACAGAAAATCTCTCAACTAGAGAGACAATGGATGTAAAATGTTTCTCATCATTTCATTAGGCATTTTAGTAAATATCATAAATTAAGAGCTCCACAGTGTAATCATATGTTTTCAAGTTAGAGCGTGTCGTATTTGCGATGCTTTCTACAAACGAATGTCAATAGCGAGGATAATGGTCTCCTTTTTTTTGCACCTAATGGCTTTCTTTTGTCAGACGACTACCTCTCAGCTGGGCGTCCAAAACGCATTACGTCAAGGTCACTTAACTTTCTTACTGAAATATTTATGACGGCAGTATCAGCCACAGTGACAGTCTCATATAAAAATATTTCACAGGTCGAGAATTTGCGTTGCAAATGTGTAGAAACAAAATCCTATGAATATAACAGTTTTCAAAAAGTTTTCGTCGGCATTGTGATACATTCACGCATTTACACACATTTCATAACTCTTAAAGTACGATTCTTGGTTTCCAACATCCTTTTTCACAAGTCAGAGTCCCTAACCACTATTCATTACTCCTTACCTTATTACACATATATATATTCGTCGACACGTCAATCTTGCGACGACACTTCAATATTTCATCATCATAAATACATAGCATAATCAAATTCCTCATATAGCATCAGCTTATTGATCAGAAACATATCTCAACAGCATAATACACATCGTCGTCGTAAAAATAACATCATAACACCTCAGTCCAATCTCAAAATCGTCGTAGCTTCCTCCAATAATTTCAAAACCTAAAAAAATTCTCTGCTCATTTCAATAGTGTCATCTACCTCAAACGTACTTTAAAAATCATGATCTCATACCAAATACATCATTCAAAGCTCTCGTAGTATCACAATGGTTCCGAAAAAATATGAACAGTTCACAAAGTACAGACAAACTACAATTTCATAAGTGTGAAGTTATCCAACTGTGTAATTGAGTAAACATCTGTCAATGATGTAGTAAAAAAAAAATGTTTATCTCTGTCAAATAATCAGATAGCTGTGTAATTCTGTGTTAGAGAAATATGGTACCGATGTGTAAAGTTGTATAAGCAAATACCATATTAGCTAGGGCTCCTTCTGCTTGCCAAACACATGGTACACAAAGTAGATGTGTACCCCCCTGAGGATAAATGTAATTATATCCTCAAGTGTTACAGATTACAGCAATGGAATGAAATGTATCACGGAAAACTTTCTTTGTAATTCAAAAATCTTGAAAAATAAATGGTTTAAGTACAAAATTGATCACTCAAATGCGTGTCCTGTAGCGCTAAATGTGCGTCTTGCTGTAAGATAATTCTGTGGAAGTGTCGTAGTTATCGTCCTCTGTAAGCAAAGTTCTGCTGAAGTCAATGTACTTACCTCATCATAAACGAAAGTGAAATGCTTTGCGAATAGATATCGTAGTTATTATGTTTATTGGCGTGATGAAGAAAGTACTGTACAGTAACGTATTGTTGTGCCACGAAAAAGGCTGTCTCATTGTTGCTATACCACAAAAGTTACTACTAAAACATGTTTTACTTTCCAGAAGAATTCAGAAAAACTGTGCAGATATAAAACAGATACACCGCAAAAGCAACAAGGTAAATTGTGTCACACATTAGTAGCGTCGTGATATAGTCGTGTAGCTGTCAAATAAACTAACCACTGTGTCACCTGGTATCTCTCAGAAAGCACCTTGAATCCATAATGTATTTGCAAGTAAACCAAAATGTTGCATTAAAATCTCATTAGCAGTACTGGTAAATGTTCTAAGTATGTGAGCCTTATAGTCGTTACGTAAACGTGCAACTAACAAGCAAGAATGTACACACACAATAACACTGTGTCGTCTGTTCACAATAACAATGCATTCGTAATTTCTGTTTAAATAAGTTCTCTTGGTTCTTTACTGGATAGTTAACTTCAAACATTATTGCATATTAACAGATTCTAAGTCTGACAAAGCATACTAGTAATGTAAAGTGAAAAGTTATATGGCAAAGACTAAGTTAAAAAAACAGATTATTTCTCAATAAACGGTTTTACATGTGAAGTGTGGTGTAAACCTTTACTCTTCCTAGTACGCAGTGTTTCAACTTCGACGCAATTATCATGTAGTATACGTCGGTAAAGAATACTGGAATTTTTCTCAAGGTTAGCGTCTATGTAATTTTACCCTGAGCGGCTGCCTGCGGTGCGAGTCGCACGTCGTTATTGGGATTAGGAGACCTATCTTCTACAAATTCACCTTGTCGATAGGGCACTCCCCTGTTAGAATCCCGCCAGTTCTCATGAAATTCAGGTCTGCCGTTATGATTATATCGTCTGTCGTCATGTTGGCAGATTCCATAGTTTCTTTCTTGTCGGTCACGTGGTGGAGAATTTCTCCCTGATTCGTAACTGCGTGGTGGACCGTTGCGTCTGAAGTTATTCTGTCTCCCTTGGTAATAATTATTTTCGTTCCCATATTGTCTGTTTCTATGGTTATCTCTGTCATATTCATTACTACGGAAATGCGATCTTTCTCTGTAACTATTACTCTGCCAGTGGTTGTCATATGGGTGGTGTCTGTTTTGGTCACGATTTGTGTTGTAAGAATAGACTTGTCGTGTCCAGTTATTGTTTCTGTCGTCACGGAATTGTGACGGATGTGACCTGTAGTGATTGTTTTCCTGTTTTCGCATCCCGCGACTGTCTGTGTCAATTTCTAATTCTTGTAAGAGTCCCTGAAAAGCTTCAATGTCGTCTTTGCAACGTCCTGCTAAAATAATATGTCGTAAATGTTCAGGCAATTTGAGTAAGCAAATGCGGATGAGTTCTGAGGGGCTGTATGGGTTTGAAAGATACTGATTCTTATGCAACATGTCTTCAAAATATTTCACAAGACTGGAAAATTCAGATTGTTCGAAATGTTTCATCATTATGATGCCATGTTTTACTCGGTCTTGTGTGGCAATCGTGAATGACCGATCGCATTCTTACAGCTGGTTCATTCTCTAAGTAGCCATACATAAATTCTAATCTGTGCTCTAATGACCAGTTGGGAGGAAAACAATGAGAGAATTGATGGAGCCACGCTTGTGGATGAATGTCGTTGGCAGAATTCTTAAATGTTTTGAATTTACGTGTAGTAATGAACAGCTTATAGTCAAAGTCATCATATCGGCGAGTCGCATATCGGTCATTGTTACGTCGTTTCGGCGGTTCCATTTCAAAATTCGGTGCACCTTGCCAATTTCTTTCATAATTTCCGAAATGCGCTGTGTTCTTATTTTGTGGCTGTTCCGTATTTCTATGTCCCTCTTCCTGTATTGGGGCGCGAGTGTCCTCTGAAATACGTAATTCTTGTACTACTTGTGCCAACTGATCTTGCACTTCCCGGATTTCTCTTTTGTACTGTGTATTGATTTGATTTTGTTTGAATTTTCTAATTTCTTCATACTCTTCAGTGTCAGTGAAGGCTACAGGTGTTGTGTCATTCAGATCATCATCTACCTTTGTAGATAAGTTAGTGAACTGATCTGAAAGTTCGGCTACTTTATCCGATAGTGAAATTATTTCCTCTGTATGTTTTTCTGAACCAAGTTTCAGAGTGTCCATTTGTGTTGAAATCGTATCTACTGTGTCCCTTAAGTTTTCCTGAGTTTTTGCAAGTTGCGTAACCGTATCGGTAGATGCAACTGAGTCAATTTTAGCTTGCAACGTCTCATGATTTTCATGAACAATAATTTGCAGTTCTTTTATGGCTGCTTTGTGATTCTGTAATGCATTTTCATGCTGCGAAAAAATAGGTTAAAAATGCTCACAAATTTGTGTTTTTACGTCATTACAGACTTTTTGACATTTCGATTCAATGTTATGTAACTCAGTAGATAAATCTTCACGTGTTTGTTCAAGCGTGGTGTCTAACTTTTTAAGATTTTGTTCCACTGTGTCTAACTTTTGAAGCCTTTGTCCCATTTGTTCCATTAACTGTAATAACAATGCACTGGTGTCTGAAACATGTTCCTCAGTGCTTTTCGGCAGTGAAGTTGCACCGGCAACATTCACATTTTGACAAGCGGAAAATGTGTCTTGACTCATTTGAGAAAACAGTGAGAACCCAAAACCTGAGTCTACAGTATTTGCAATATTGTGTTCTGTCATTCCCGATTCCTGAGGCGAGCTGTTGTCGACCGATCGATCGATAATGCTTCCCTGTTCACTAATTGTTTCACTGTTTACACCATTGTTTGCAGCCCACTCCATTTCCCTATGCACAATTACCAAATTACTACTTTGAGCATCAGTTAATTCATTACTCGGTGGCGCTAACACACTGCTTTCGTTTTCACTGTCATTTCTCAGTTTACTTTGGAGCCTAGTATTACGTTTTTCACACGCCATTATTGTCACAATATTTCACACGATAACACAGAAAATCACAATTTGAAGAGCAAAATGAGAGAACACATTAACATAACACTGAAAATAATATCTAGTTAATTGCAGCTGCGAAATACTTGGTGCAAATCTACATGCAGGCCACAACTGTTTTACTGTACAACAATGAAAAACTACAACTACAAAGCACAGCCAGTGATTTTCATACAGAGCGCTACGTAACGTTGCCAATAAGAAAACATAAACAGCCTACTTACCGCATCTCTGCCAAAAGAAAACAGTGCTGGTGCATGTACAAGTGTTTTGAAGTACGCTGTTCATCGTACATTCTTGTAACTAGCAGCTAGCTCTATGTGTTCACATGCAATTACGATTGAAGTGGGCACGAAACCGTCGGGATTCGACCTTCAATTAATGGAAACGTGTCGGCTCTTCGGGTGAGTCACACTTTTGATATGCTAGGTGGCTCGTCGTTTCCACAAACGCCGTCATCGAGGTTATCGAAACGTGTAGCGCGGCATGGATAAAGACTGGTGGGAGCAATGTTATACTATGGGAGACATGATCTTGCGCTTGCACGGGACTTGTGATAGTAACCGAATACACGCTGACAGCTCTAAACCATCTGCGTCCCTTCTTGCTTGATATCTTCCCCGACAGCGATGTTATCTTTCAGCTGTATAACTGACCCAGAACTCTGCTTCACTGTAGAAAATTCGACTTTGTTGAAGGAGCCTCAATCTCACTTCTGCTTACACTGCTTCATCACTACCAGAGTGTAGTCCTCGAAAGTATTATTTAAGCTTTGGAATCAGTCAAGTCGGGACTGTATGGAGGGCGATCGCTTGTGAACCCAACGTGTGTGTGTGTGTTGCAGATATTGCCACGCTCGTGTGTAGTCTGTCATTGTCAACCTGGTGTTTGAAGCAACTCTTCGAATTCGAAACCCGATGACAGCACGCTGATTCTCACGCACTGACATAGTTGCGTTACATACAGCCATTTCACACGCTACAGTTCGGAGCTCTCTATTGGTAGAGGGCTGCAAATATATAGACATAAAGAATTTTAATAAAATTTGTTTTATTTAAAAATATTTAAGACCTACCACATAAAACGTTCGATGGAATTGCTTTTCAGTAAGCTCTCATACATTTATGTCCTGTTGCAGTTGGCAATGTGACTGGATTTTAGGACTGAAGGAATGGTTCATAAATAAGAACAGGGAAATAGAGTAACAAATATTTGCTTTATTTATTCACAATATTTTCTTTCATAAGAATTTTTTTGTATCATATTTTCATGGTTGCAGTGCTACAGACACAATATATAACATTTTTTGGTACGACTATATTCATAGATTAATAATAACGACTAGAAATTTCTGTATACGGAGATACCTTTTTATACTAATACAGAAAGATAATATACAAGTTGGACAGAATCAGTTTGAAAAGCTTGTAATGGCGTTCCAGGGTAGGTTGTGTGGAGACTTAATTGTTAAGAAAAAATTAGATACGTTGTGCCGTTTCCGATTTAATTAGCAGGTCTTTGAGGGCACAAATCCAAGCAGTTGCACACCCGACAGTGCAGAATTCACAGATATCTGTGGGTCTGTGAGTTACAACTTGTTCAAATGCTCATTACCAGCTAAAATGTGACTTTTTCGGTAGGGATAAGTAATTCTAGGTAAGCAAAAATTACTTTTGTTCGGTCCGAGGAAACCAAACAAAGTGCAAATTTGGCGTTACTGTCTCTAGCAGGCTGCTTGAATTTGTGCATGCAACGATCTGATTGCGTAGCAACAATGTTAATTAAATTGGAAACGCTGCAGTGTACCAAATTTTTTCCTTAACAATTATTTCTGTGCAGTACCCTTAAAACCCTTTCAGACTCAGACCACTGTGTATATTCCCCATGGCACTCCCTGATACCACTTTTTGGGACTTTTTGATACTGTTACTGAGCTTTAATATAGCTGTTGTAATGTCATAATATCCTTCTTTGATACCACTGCTTCAAAAGAGAATTTTCTACGGTTATCATTCTTCAATGCTCTTATTAGGATGGAGGATTTTTTTTACACGGGAAATTAATGAAATATACGAGTATAAAACGCTAGTAACACTATGTGGATAACTAGCAGTAGATGAAGGGATACCATTTATGTACATGCTCACATAGTACGATGTCAACTTGCACATGTTTGCAGTATACACAAACACACACACACACACACACACACACACACACACACACACACACACACATACACACACATTTACACTACGACAAACCGTTCATTCTATTTAGGATAATCACACGCACTTTCATTTTCTTTACATGAAACAAATACATCTTTTCTTTGTTTGTTTATCACCTGAGTGAACAGTGTGAGTACATAAGGATCTTGATTCTATTCTTACAAATGATCGGTTTGTCGTCGTGAAGGTGACAGACCGACTATCAGTTATGATAGAGTTTGTTTCAAGTTTCCTCGTGAGTGAAAACTTACTTGATGCACTATATGTAGAGGAGATGTAGGAGGCGCAGCACCACCAACACCCCTGAATGGGCACACCTTGTATACATCAATTACGAATGCCACTCTGAACCCATGACGCATGTCCTTCGCTCGCCTTTGGGTGGCACCTGTGTGGGTACTGTACATTAACATTTTTATGTGAGGCTCACAAATTCTACAATCTGCGACCGAAGCGCCTCGTCTTTCATTTGGCTGATAAAACATAAAGAAGAAATTTAAGGAAATGACAAAATAAAATAAAATATAGTGAAACAAATAAGAACTCACCCTAGTAACGTACGTATCCATGCGACAGACAAGCACAGTGACAGGCGTGGAGGGGGGGGGGGGGGGGGGGGGGGAGGCGTCGTGGTCAGGTCTCAGGTTTCGCCTCTGCCCACCTTGTCTCCACCTGGCCTGAAGCTGACTGTGTTCGTTCATTCCTGTAGATGGCATCTCATTATTTCACATGGATCACAGCCCTCCACCCAATAGAGGAACTGTCTGTATCCATATACAGTAACCTTGGACCCACGAAATGAGTTTTTGCAAACTTATAGTGAGATTGGCACAGTCTAAGGTTGGATAGGTCCAATATACACTTACCGACATAGACAGATTTAGTGAACACTACCATAACATTAGCTGTCTACAACGTGACTAATTTTTCATTCAGGATTGTGACTCATTTAAAACTAGGCCTGGCGATATAAATCCTTGTGCCATAACATCCATGCCAACGGTAACCTAAGTGAATTGCGTGGCTGTTTCATTAAATTAGAAAAATCTGATTCAAGGTCACAAGTCGTGAGGGCCCTCTGTTCGGTATTTAAATAAATATACTCCTTCAGTCAACATACCGTCTCAGCAAATTTCTGAAGTGGTGCGGGCATAAATCGAAGAAAGTCCAGGAACAGGAATTAAATTGTTGGCGTGATTCAACTGGGAAATGAAATTTAGTTTTAAGTGTTCTCAAGCTGACCTCTGACTGATCGTTTCTCAAAACATAATAACGGAAGTGTTCAACGATGAAGTGAGCATTATACCCGCTCAAATAGTAGAAGAAAACGGGTATGTGTTGTGACAGGTGGTATTTCAAGTTGCATGTATTTTGTGCTGCGCTACGGAACTTCCCCGTTAGGTGGCAGTAGTCACTAAATGGAGTTCACACTTTTCTGTCGACAGCCCACAGATATGGCTGTTAACTATGTTCTTGTATAAATCGTCACTATCCTGCGAGTTGGCCATGGGAATGTTGGAGCAATGTATCTGATGAAAATTCTTTGCAGGTTGTTACAAGCCCAAAGAGCAGCCATATTGCAAGATTTAGTCAATTACCCAGGGTTTCTTCTCATTTTGTGTTGTGATTGTTACATTTAAATATGTCCACTCCTCTTCAACTGAGCTGCCCTCTCCCTAAATCCTCTATCAAACTGATGATCCTGGTCCCTGAGTGCAGGGTGGAGTTGCCATCAGCTACGTTAAACATATCCCTGTCTGGCCACAACCCCTCCTCAATGACCCCACTGAACACCTTATTCTCAGCGTCTTTTTCTCCTCCCTCACCAGCACCTGCTCCACCATCGTTGTCCACTCCACTGCTCCTATTCCCCATGACTTCATATCCCACACTGACTGCACCTTCTCCACCTATGTGATTGCCGCCGACATCAACATCCATAGCCACTCCCCTCCGCCCATGGGCGGTGGTGTCGGTTCCTCCCCATGATCTAAGGTGACCTTGTTTCTCTTCCCCAGCACACCCATCCTGAAAGCAACACCACCCCAATGTTGTCATTGCCTCTGCCAACCTCCTTGGGCGTATCGCCGTAGATGTCCTTGACTGCAAAGGACCTTCCTTCTCACCATGACGTCTGCTCACCATCTGCCTCTGGCTCCCCACCCTGCACCTCCTCCCAAGGTAGTCCATGACTACCATCACACCAACTGGGATGCCTACTGGGAATCCATCACCACCCAAGATGAAAGCCATCCTCTTACCTGTCACCATCTCAGTGACATAATCCACACCTCGTACTTCCTTCAGAAGGCCATTACTGGCGCCATGGAAGTCCATGTTCCTACTAAAACCATCCAACCCCACCATCCCACTCTCCCTCTACAGGCTGCCTTCCTGCTATGGGAATCCTGCTATGTCTATCACTCCTTCCTGTGCACTCATGGTAGGGACACACTCCATGGGCACTGGCAAATACAGTGACACGTTTGGAACCTCATTACATCAAAGAAACTCCAGGACTGGTGATGGGCCTCCCTATAAACTCCTCCAAGTACTGGTCTGCCTTCCATCATCTTACTGGTTCCCATTCTGCACCCTATTACCCCCTTCTCCAGAACGCCTACCCCCTTCCAGAGAAACTCAGTAAGGCCAACCACTTCGCTTCCCACCATTCTGAGGTCTTCTCCATCCCTGAAGATCCCCACTTTGATCATTCCCTTTTCCCCATTGTAATGGAATGCGCCAATACCTCAGTCGCTCCACTCCCTCCCAGTCTCCAGTACTTGGGGCAGTTACCTCCCTCTGACATCAACACTCGAATCACAGCACAAGACATTAAACTTATCCTCTGGTCAAAACACAACACAGCCTTTGGTCATGACAGTGTCACCTACTGCCACCTCAGAGAATGTCCCATCTCCTTCCTGACTGTCCTTGCCAATTTATACAGAGTCATCCTCTCCAACGGTTTCTACCCCAATCTGTGGAAGATTTCCCATGTCCACTTGTTCCTCAAACCCAACGAACTTACTTCCACCACCTATCGTCCCATCTGCTTCACCTCTGTCTTCAGTAAGGCCTTTGAATCCATCCTCTCCTGTCGTATCCAATTCCACCTAAATCAGCACCACCTCCTTCCCCTTACCCAATGCCCAATGTGGCATCTCATCCCCATTCTCCATTGAAGACCAACTCCTTAACCTTGTCCACCTTTTCTCCCTGCAACTTAACTCCCATTGTCCCGCCATTTTTGTTTCCCTCAACCTGCAAAATGCTTAAGACTGCATATGGTATCCCTGTCTCCTCTTTAAACTCCAAACCTATGCCATGCCTATCAATTTTGTCCATCTGATCGCTTCCTTCGTCTCACACTGTCCTTTCTATGTCACTCTCCACAATACCAAATCCTGTATCCTTTATCCCACCGCTGGTGCTCCTCAAGGCTCTGTCCTCTCCTGTCTCCTCCTGTACGCTGCTGTTATGCTCAAGCAACCCCCAACTGTATACCTCCTCCAATATGCTGTTCACACCGCCTTCCTGGCTCTCTATCATAACCTACGGTACCAACACACCCTCCAAACCCACCTTGACCAGTCCACCACTTGGTGCAACCAGTGGTTCCTTTGTATCAACCCCTCCAAGACCCAGACAATCATCATAGGCCACAACACCTGCTCCTTCCATCTCCATGATTTCTACCTAACCATTTATGGTCGTCCCCCCCCCTAGCTCACCCCCACCCTGAGATATCCTTGCCTCAGCCTCAACTGTCACTTCACCTGGACCCCTCATCTTCTGACCATCCAGCAGAAAGCCCATACCCACCTCTGTCTGGTCGGATATGGGGCTTGCATCCTTCCACCATCCTCCACACCTATAAATCCCCAGCTGGCCAGAGTGGCCGAGCAGTTCTAGGCGCTACAGTCTGGAATAGCATGGCTGCTACAGTCGCAGGTTCTAATCCTGCCTCGGGCATGGATGTGTGTGATGTCCTTAGGTTAGTTAGGTTTAAGTAGTTCTAAGTTCTAGGGGACTGATGAATTCAGCAGTTATGTCCCATAGTGCTCAGAACCATTTGAACCATTTTAGAAACCCCTCTGCCATCCTATTCTCTGTTATGCCAGCGTTGCCTGGATCTCTCCCTCCCCCCCTACTTTTATAAGGCCCTCCAAATCCTAGAACACCACATGCTCTGCCTTGCCTTCCATATCTTCCTTTTGTCCCCCAGACAATTCTTGTGTGACCTCATCGCCTACCCCCACCTCCTCCTTTCCTTCCAACATATATGCATCCTTTACATTGTCTTCAGGTTTGATCCTCTCACCACCTCGTGTAGTCCTTCCCCTCCACCCCTCTCACCTATGGTCACTCCTGTATTGCTGTCCCCCTTCCTCTCTCTGCCTCCACACCCTCCATCTTCTTCATCAGGGCAGTTTCCAGCACCTCTCTGTACCGGATGATGAATTTCCCCATGATGCCTACCCTTCCTACCAACTGTATCCTGGCCTTGTCGTCGGCCCCCCTCCCCAGGGCCCCCTTTTTCCTCTACCCTTCTTCCCCCAGAGCAGTTTTTTCCTCCTTTCCCTGAGTCTCTGCACCCCCTTCTCAGCTGTTTCCCTCTCCTGTCCTTCCCTCCCTGACCCCCTTCAGCAGCTCTCTACCCTGTCGCTCCTTCTCTCCCCCCCCTCTAGCATCGCCCGTTCACCCCTTTCTTTCCTTCTTCCTCATATCCCTACCCCTGGCAGATCCTCCCAGTTTGTTCTTCGTCATCAGTGTGCTGTGTCAGCATTGTGTCTGGTGCTGTTCTAAAGTGACATCGTGCTGTGTTTTTAATTATGTGCTAGACTTGTACATTGTGTTGCTGTCCATGATTGTTCTGTGATACACCACCTGTTGCAACTTTTATGCTCCAGCCTTACTTCGCCCTTTATTCATCACAGTCTATGATTTTATGTGTAGACTACTATTTTTAGGTTTTTCTCTCCATTCTTACAGTTGTAAAATTGTCCACACTTTGTATCTACACAGCGAGTGGACTAATGTGTGCAAACTTAGCTTACCACCTAGCATGCAAATGGACAAAACATCTGAACTGTCTTCTCAAGCCCAGGGTGTTAAACAGACAGTCTCTATAAATATAGCCCTGTAAGGCAGCTAATATCAGGTGCAGATCTCAACAAAATTCATTAGAAATGCTGCTGTCATGTAACAAGAATGCATGAATTAATAAAAGAGTTTGGAGTCTATTCCAGAAATACAAAAAAGTAATTCCCTTTTTTATTCTGCATATAATTTGTCAACTGTGCTGATACACAACAATCATGTTCAGTTACGTTCAACACTCAATAACAAAATATTTAACTCTTTGACATTCTGTATATGAAAATTTTTTATCACAGGAAAGAATGATTAAAATCTTCATTAGCTCATTTACAAATTCGATGCCATAGCTGGCCAATGCACTGAGTTGGTGGAGAAGAAATTTACTTTTTGAACCATTGAAAGAACTCTCATGTACTCAATGTGATGGTAGGTTAGTATCCTAGCTTTTGATATTCAGTGGTTAAAGCATATGCAAGCTGGAGTGAGCAAAATCTCGACTCAACATTTACTGTGGCCTAATGTGCAATGGTACTTTACCAAGCAGCATCTGGAATGGCATTGTCTCCATGCTGGATCTGGAATGCTGATTCCCTACTCTGGCCTTGACTGAATTCACTCACTCTCAACTTTCCTGTGTTCCATAGAACATTAATTTTTCCCTAGTCGAAATAATGGCTATTGCACAATCGCTAAGGGTTGGAGCGATGTGCACAATTCTTTACCCTCAAAAATTCCCACAGGAATAATTGACTACCTCTTTGCTGTCTGTTGCCAAGATACACGAAGCATATTGTCCACACTTTGCAGAAAGCAAAGTTCTCAATGCCCCTGCTATTTTCCACACACTTGTGCAGTCCGCTGTGAGATGAGAGAGATATCTAGAAATCTTATTTCACAGAATGCTTTTATATAATGGGGATCTCCCCACCGTGTTGCATCTGCATCATTTGCAATGTTTCAATCAATTGACGTCTCTTTAGAGGTGAATTTTGTTTTTCTTGCCATGTCGCCACCTAGCCCTGCTAAAGTGGTGCAGCCACTTACCCTTGGTCCTGGATGTATTTGCGTTAAAAGGAATAATATATTGTTCTGGCCTTTTCCCTTTCTGTGCTGAAGCTCGTCTTTCTCTTGTTAAGTGGGGTTTTCTGATGCCATTATCCACCTGCTCAGTTAGTCTCTAAAATGCATTTCACTTTAACTTATTTATTCATGTCCATGTCCATATTGGTAGATATTGTTTTGTTAGTTTTTAGTACTTGAGATTACTGGAACTACCTTTTGTTGGTATAATATAATTATTTTTTTCTGAGGAT
This sequence comes from Schistocerca piceifrons, assembly GCF_021461385.2. Classification (NCBI taxonomy): domain Eukaryota; kingdom Metazoa; phylum Arthropoda; class Insecta; order Orthoptera; family Acrididae; genus Schistocerca; species Schistocerca piceifrons. The sequence continues at coordinate 794,692,050 of NC_060140.1, forward strand.
CTCATACCGTATCGTACTGTCATTATGAATCAAGCTCATGTAAGGTCCATAAATTGTGGATGTCTTACACATGCTGACCCTTCCAAATTAATTTTGTGCTGCTGTGATCAATAGTTGAGGTATTGCTCATTGCATTGCAAGATTATAGTTTCAGTGAATTTTAATCATTGTCCAGGTATTTGTCTAGCTTATGCTAGATGATGTCGTTTTAACATTCTATTTTGATTTGAAATGTATTGCTTTACACAGCATTTGCTGTTTAGATGATTATTTTGTGGCTTTAGAATCCTTTATAGCAGTTATTTGACTAATCTTACAATATTTTTCTCTAGTACTTGTGGTTAAGTTCAATTAAAATGGTTCATCCGCACTAAAGAGTCTTTCTTTACAATAAGTTAAGGCATTGAACAATTCTCAAACATTCGTAGTAGTGATGGTTGTGAAAGATGAGTGAAGTTAAGGAAGTGTTTGTTTCTCTTATCTCTATTATCAACATGTAAATACTACATCAATATTGAGTTGTCATCATATTTAAAATAGTTAATATTTCTGCATAACACAAATTTTATTCATTCAGATTTTTATCATTAAGACACATGTTTCCAAAATATTTACAATACACAAATTCTTATTAACATATCCTTAGATTGAATGGACATTTACAAATTTACACATGAAATACAAAATATAAAACATGGTACATTTATGAATATACTTTAACAATTTACAAATCAATACAAATGAAACACATAAAGTACAAATTCTCAATGGTACAGGTGCAACTGAATATTTACAGGTATCTCCACTCCTTGCTGAAGTGGTTATCTTTTGCACTCTTTATAATATTACAATGAATTCGTTACGCACATCACTTTCTTTCTTAACGCACTTTAAACTTTGGGCTGGGTTTGCTTCTCGATGCCGCTGTTGATCAGTGGTGGTTGATGCTGCTAGCCAGTCGTAGACTCTGCGTGATGTTGATGAAGATTATCGACATTTACAGTTCTGAGTGTTCGATCATGAATGCCATTACATGGTCAATTCCATGTTGCATTGTTTTGACGAAAAACTGCTCGTCCAAGGCAATGCCATGATGTGACAACATAGGTGGCATTGTCCTTTATTGGCGTCATTGCCATCGAGGTTGAGTGTAGCCCCTCAAGGATTGCTGCAGTTTGATGTCCCCATTATGTGATCTCTTTTTGATGGTTTGACCGCCTTTGGTTGGTTTGATAGTTAGGATGAAATAACTGCCACAGTTTTGATGAATATAGCTTTCTATTGATTCTGCCATATCTCGTACTGGTTTAAGGTATAGTATTTCGAAAGGAATCTTGCTGTCTTCTGTCCTCATCTTGGAATCCTTTTTTCTCTTTGTTTCTTGGTGTGCCTTCATGTGTTCTTACTTGGAACTTGCAACTTCTCGAGCGTAGGGATAGAATATGTTATTCAGTCAAAGTTGTTGAGAAGGATTACCAGTAATATTGTTATGAGTTATGCTCAAGCCTTAACAGATAATTTCGGAAATGATATTTCTATTTTCCGTTAGCAGCTTCTCCATGTGGTATTGAGAGAAATATTTCATTTTTATTTTTCCAGGTGGTTGTACTACAGAGCTGTTACCGACGGTTTGCTATTGTGAGTCGCTTCTATTGTGAGTAGCGCTAATGGGGTCACTTCGCTTTCCTCGAAGGTGTACGTCCATTGTCCCTTGCTGTTGCTGGGCTTTCCCCATCCTCTCGTTACTGGGGTGCGGTGTGGGACAATATTCTTCAGAATAAACCTGGCTCGGTCTCCGCACTAGTGTGAAGTGTGGGTCAGTAAATTCCTTACTTCGGTCTCCAGTTTGTCGCCAGTGCCACGTTGTGCAATCATATAAACTCTCACACTCAGACCGTAGCCTCCCATCGACCTTCCGCTTCTGTTGTCAGCTTGTCTTCCTTCCCCACAGAATTGGAGTAATGTGGCACTGCGTGTGTTCTCTGTTTCACCTGGTTACCATGACTTTTTGTTCAATGCTACTACTTACAAGTCTCTTTATCTAAATCTGCAATGAGTTTTACATTGACTATTTACATCAATAATACAAGGAATATTTAAATAGATTTTTCAGTACTTTACAGAAATTATCATTTACACCTTGTTACATTATTTTATAACAGTTCCTTTACTTCTTGAATGAGCATGGATTGATGATATGTAGGTTAGTTAATTAGTACATCATGCAATTAGTTTTCTCTTATTTCTTTTCTGACCTACTTTAGCGATTTAAATGATTAGTATTATTGTACCTATATTGGAATATTTACATGTTTGTAGCTCATCCTGTCTGCCTCTTGAGATCTGCTGCTACCTGAAACATATCTACATTCTTTTGCTGTATCATCTGTGATCCATTTACATTTTTGTTTTCATGGCTAATTTCCATACGGCCATTGCAAGAATTCCTATCCAATGCGCCTGTAGAACGGCATGTCATTCTTCCGCAAATAATGCTGTCGAATGTCAACCGAGTTCTGGTCTTTCCATTTATGTCTGACTCTTAACACCCATGGATCTTTGTTCTGTTCGAATAAGTTATTGTTACCATTGCAACGATTGAATAATTGGTCTGATATTGCCGTTAACTCACTCCCACTGGCCGAGCGGTTCTAGGCGCTTCAGTCTGGAACCGTGCGACCGCTACGGTCGCAGGTTCGGATCCTGCCTCGGGCATGGATGTGTGTGATGTCCTTAGGTTAGTTAGGTTTAAGTAGTTCTAAGTTCTAGGGGACTGATGACCTCAGATGTTAAGTCCCATAGTGCTCAGAGCCATTTGAAACAAATTTCATTCCCACTATCTACTGTTGCGTTAACAACAATACCCTTGACTGTTACATGAAGTATCAAACTTATCTCTGAGGTATTCTCGCCTTCGAATCCTCCATTAATATTTCCTCAATTACTTCGTAATTTAACCAATGTATGTGTGTTTGTTCTGTCAGAATTGGATGTTTATGGACATCCACAGTTGCGTCATTTTCCATAAACATTTGATGGTCTTCATCGAGAGTTTGGGGAAAAGTACTTCCCTTTTTTAAATTGTTCAACTGTAGTCTCGCTGCTTCTAGAGCAGCTTTTACACTAACCAATCTAGATTTTAAAATCCTCATTTTCACACCTTGCTACTTCCTTTAAGTTTGTCTCCTCATCACACATGTGTGTAATCGTGTGTAATTTGGATTTTAGAGCCTGAAAGTATTCTGTTAATGTGACAGTATTTCACACTTAGATTCTGGGGATTCGTCAGATTCTACATTAATTGTGTCTGTACTTGCTCCCTGTTTCAACTCGTTATCATATTTGTTATCTGCCACTGACAGTTGCAGGCTCAATTTTTCAGCTATGTCGTCATTTATTACGACGCCGTTTTCTGTGTCTGGTGTGATAATTACATAGTCTCGGTAATACTGCCGTACTATTTCCTCGTATATGTCAAAACTGTATACATTTGAATCTGATTTATTAGACTGTTCACATACTTTATAATCTGATTCGTTTTCCGATCCAGATGGGATATTTTCCCTGTCATTTTCCTCTCCATTATCGCCTTGTTCTTCCCGATTTTGTTCGATTCCTGCTATTCACAATGCCTCAGACTCTTTCTGCTTTTCTTCCAAAGTTTTGTGTAAGGATTTTAGTAGAACCTGTAGAGTGTCGAACTTTTGATCAGATGTACTTATCCGTACTTCCTTCTTTTTTCTATGACCTATACTAGCAGTATTTGTCGGTTAATCCTATCATCTTGGTCAATCGTAGCGTTACAGCTTACAGTAGGACTTGTACTATCTTGCTGAAAATCATTTTTCGTCTGGGCAGAATCAAACATCTGCACCATATACATTACTGCTTCGTCATAATCAAATGGTTCATTAGTAGGTAATGCTGGGAGTTCATGCTCATCTTCAGTGTCAGTCCAATCTTTCTCGTCCCAACACCTCAGTTGTGACATCCTTCCTATTTGTAGTATCTGTACAGAAACCTTTGATGATCGTTCTGACTTTCCTCTTCCCAATTCCTACTCTTGTACGTCACACCTTAGCCTATTTATTGCTGCGGACGACTTGTCATGCGTTTCTGCAGAAAATATATATCTGCTTGAACTCCTGCAATACTTAACGTCAATCAATCCTCACGCTTCCCAGGATTTGGTGGTCGTAATTCAACCTCCATCTGTGGTACGTTTCTCTGGTAATTACCAGAAGTATTTGCCTGTGGCTGCATTCTCGCACCACCTCCCCATCTGCTTTGTCTCCGTGGACCTGGAGATCGCTGATTAAAAGCAGTCTGTCGATTATCCCGAATTCTTCAGTTTTCATTCATATTTTCGTCTATATTCCGCTTGTCCCAAGCACTATTAAAACCATATCCATTAGGCTGTGGTCTAGTGTTTTCACTACTCCCATTTCCGTAATTATTCCCATTTCGTCCAGAATTCAATCCCAAAACCGGCCTACCATCGCTACCATTATTATTCCCTTTTCTATTACGTGTTCTTTCAAAATTATTCTGTCCTGAATAGCGACGTCTTTGAGCGTCATTTTCATACATGAATTCTACTTCTTTCAAAACATCTTTGAAAGTTTCTACAATATCGCCCCCACGTCAAGGCTTGTTGATACTTCACTGGGAGTTTCGTTTTGCATATTTGAATCAATTCTCTGTCGCTATATGGGTTAACTAAGTATTGGTTCCCTTTAGCCATATTCTCAAAGAATTTGACTGCTGTTTTCTCACGCGAATTTTCGAATGAGGCATTTTGTAATAATCCAGGTTTTATTTTCATCTGAGCCTCTAAACGAATTATACGAATCGCAAGTTTCTGCTATCTTCTACATAGTTTCAGCAACACTTCCCTCCATATGTGCACAAATGAAATCTAACTTATGTTTCAATGGCCAATGTGTCTGTATTCCTACTTTAAATTGGTCAATAAATGTGCGGGGATGGAGAATATTTGCATCTTCCTTATAGTGCTGGCATTTCCGCTCTGTAAGGAAGTGTGTGATGTACCTTCTGGGTTTTGGAGACTGGAGTACTGTCCTTGGTTTGCGTCAAATCTACGCAAACGTGTGTAACTTGGTTCATTATGTGACATTTGTGCCGTAGAATCACTTGCAGCTCTCAGTGCGATATATGCTTACATAACGCCCGCTACCGGCTCTGTATCCTGACGTGTAAGCAATTCTGACTAGTTAGACGACGTACTGTAACCCTTCGGTATTTGTCCTTCAGGTAGTGGCGTTGTGTAACGCGTCTCTATGGTCTGATCAACGTATGTCACGCTTTGTGGTTGACCTACTGAACCTTGCTGCAAACTGCACTCTTGTATTCCCGATTGACCTGTTATTATTTATTGAACAAGTGGTCGCAATCCATACTATTCCCTACAGATACCGTGATGTTCTGGCATACGGTGGTTTGGACTAATTTCCCGTTCGCGGTTTGCGGTTTCGGACTGGCATCCACATGTGCCTTTCCGCCTCTCCGTCTTACGCTACACTTTATTTCGCGTACCCTTTCTGTCGTATTATCGGCTACTGTTGATTTGCAGTCTTCACAGTAGTATCTACCGACACTAAAGTGGATACTGTCGTCGTCTGCGACTATTCACTAACGCTTTCTACGTCACCTCGACTTCTGATAAAACGCAAAACTTTCGATCTCAGCCGTCGAAACTGGTGTTCGTTTTTCTCTTGTATTTTTGAAATACAGCATCGAATTTCTTTAACACTGCTTTTGTCGTTCTTTTGTGAAAGTCAGTACAGTTGAAAAAAAAAAAAAAAAACAGGGGAAGTTTCTAACAGTCTATGAGTGTGTAGTGGACACAATACCAGCTGTGAAAATGTATTGCGTGTTTATTCTAGTGATCCACCACCAACAGATTGTTCTTCTTAACATGAAGCTAATCAGCAAACTTAGCATTGGTAGAGGAATGTTCCAAGAGAAACTGAATGAGAAGACTAAACTAAAAATTAGAAATAGCATGCCATGCAAGCCTCAGGATCCCTAGGGACACTAAGATCAAAATATCGTTCATGCGATTACTTTTGTAATATACACTAAAACAGGCCAGAAAATTAAATGATTTTGTTTATGCTGCACCCCTACTTTAAATGCTTTATATTGAGCAGTGTAATGGTTCTTCAGAGATCGACAAAATGAATGGCGTGATGGGCAAATTAAAGATTGGCAAAATCTAAGTAAGAAAATAAAAGAACATGAACCATGCACTACACATTATATGGGTGTGTTACTTACTGCACCCCTCCGGAGAGACAGCATTAGAGTAGCACCGTCCGTGCGGGCGAGAGGGTTTACGTGCTGCAGGGAAGCAGAGGGCCATGCCGGCAATAGCGTAAGGAACTCCCAGGCCGGCTGGAACTCTGCAGCGCAGCCAGACAAAGTGTATCTCACAACGCCCTTTCTTTCCTCTTATCCCATTCTGTTTCCCATTCTTGTCTTCGGAGATACGGACTTCATTAGCACTGGCATGCCATCCGTATAGGAGAGGGACAACTCCAAACTGAAACCCGGTATCGGCACTTCCGTTAGGCGCAAGGACGGTCCAACCGGAAATGAGCGGCAATTGCCAGCAGCCAAGTTGAATCCGCAAGTCGTGTATTTTTGCTCCTGTGGAACGAGTCAGCTAGGCCAAGAGGGTGGCACGAGCAGTGGGCGAACTCGCCGTCACCTAAAATCTGCGTCCCAGTCCCAGTAGCATCCACGGAGAGGACATTCAGTCCATGTGAAAACAACATTGATAGCGGCAGTTACCGGCCATAAGTTCGCTCTAAAGGGCGTAAGAGCGGGCGCCAGGGGTCGCTGCTGACAGTGGGAGGGCTCATCGTAGGTCCACTGGCCAGTCACCGCCCGCTTCGAGCTGAGCAGCCCCCAAGTCAGTTAGGTACTAGCCCGTCCTGGTGCCAATTGTTCCATTGGGTGTATGGAACCCTAGCATTGCCAGTAGGCGTCACCATAATATCGACACCCGCAACTACAAAAATACAAAATAAAAATAAAATAAAAAGTAAAGATATTTCATTATTCATCAATACATGGAACATCCACACTACATTGCAAGGCTTCCCAGAACCTGTGGAAGCTCGCAAGAGCTATGCAAAACGGCTGCTATCGACTTAGAGCTAGGCAGACTCAATATCGCTATAACAGCACTGCAGGAAACCAGGCTACCAGAAGAAGGCTCAATACGGGAAAAAATGTACTTTTTCCTGGAAGGGCAAAGATGTTGCTAGCTCCACACAGCACGGAATCGGTTTTGCTGTCCGCAATGACTTGAATGTGTAGTACCGAAAACCCGATTGGGATTTCAGAACGCGTTATGACTCTGCGTTTCACAACAAATACTGGACCAGTGAGGCTGATATCTGTATAGACACCAACACTTACCTCAGCTGCAGATGCCAAGAATCAGTTTTATGAACAACTTAGCGTTGTGGTACAAGGAGTGCACTCCGGGGACCGTCTATGCATCCTTGGTGATTTCAACGCTCGTATTGGTAGTGATTTTGCCACTTGGCCTGATTGCCTAGGCAAACACGGAGTGAGCAAGATGAATGAAAATGGTCTACGGTTGCTTGAATTCTGTGCAAAGTATCGGTTGTGTGTCACCAATACATACTTTAAAGGCAAACTGAACCGCAAGGTTTCCTGGATGCACTAGACCTTATTCCAACTAAAGGAAAGATCTGCATCACTTTCGTTATACACGTTCTTTTCTTAGTGCAGACTGCGACACGGTTCATGTACTAGTAGCGACAAAAGTGCTCTTCGTGACTACAACATTTCACTCTAGCAGAACACCTTGCAAAACAAAAATTAATATTTGCCAAATAAGAAACGCTGGTGCAGTAGAAGTACTTAATGACGAGATAGAAAAATAGGTGGATCCCTGGCACCCAGCCGCTCATGTGTCTGAAGACTGTCAGAAGGTAAAATAGCTTCTTACCGTTGCGGCTGGAAATGTGTTCGGTAATCTGCAAGCAAAATCCCAGGATTGGTTCATCGAGAACGTAGATGTCCTTAAACCTCTCCTTGAGGCTAAGCGTCAGGCCATTGTCATTAAGCATAAAAACCCATGCAACTGTACACGCAGGGAGCTAAGCAAAGCAAAGGCAGCTGTTCAACGTACTGTCAACAACTGCTCCTATTGGGAGCAAGTTTGCACTGACATACAGGAGTGTTTCAATGCTGGCGACATTGGTGGTGTGTACTCGGGCATCAAACGGGCCATTGAACCCATTCCAAAGAAGAGCGTAGCACTCAAGTAAATAGATGGAGAAGTCATCACAGATTGAACTCTGTCAATTGCACCATTGGGTAGAACATTACTCCAGCCTCTACTTACATCCCATCAACATTAGTCCAAACGCAATGGATGAAATTCCTCATATGACAAGGTACCATGAGTTGGAAGTCACGCCTACTATGGAGGAGCTTCAAGGAGCAACTGCACGTCTTAAATGTGGGAATCTCCACAGAAATTGTAAAACTGAAGCCAGATTTTCCGCTGGTTTTCAACCTCTTACTGAAATGTTGGGATTAGGGTACTGTGCCGCAAGACATGCGCGACGCCAATATTGTTACTTCGAAAGGTGGCTTTCATTGGTAACGTTCATTTCGCAGATTATTCTGCATGTTTGAAGTAAATAAACCCATATAATGGTTAATTAGTCTTATTAGGTGGATTAGAAAGATATACGTGATGATGTCTGAAATAATACGGGCTTTGGTAATGATAATATTTAGTCGCATGCTGTAGGTGTAAGCAAAGTAAATTTGCCAGTGGAGGCGAGGACTGGACGGGCAGCCGGCGAGGCGAAGGCCGGCGAGCGCCGGAAGAGCGTTGTGCAGGGGCCGGGGGTCCCAGGGGATGGGGCCACTGACCGGCAAGCATCGAAAGGAACGCCATCGGGTGCCAGGTGAGAGAGAGAGGGAGGAAATGTGGAGCAGACAGAGAGCGTCCAACGTACGCGCTGGCACCGCCCGGTCGCGCGCTGTTTTAGCGGCAAATGGGCTGAGCTCTGATTGGGCAATTCATAAGAAAGTGTGGGAAACGCTGAGGGTCAACGCCCGCTGTTTGAACAGAGAAATTTTTGGATAGGTGGAGAAATTGTATCACTCTGCGAGGGAGATGTGGGAGGCCTTTGCAGCGTCGGGATTGGTTGATTAGAGTTTGGGGGCAAGATTGTCGCAAGGGCATCGGGCAGAGAGCGAGGCAGGAGAGCGTCTTGTGCCGTGAAAGCAGACAGTCGCAAAGTTCGGTAGCTCTGAGATAGGGACTTAGATTCTGAATATTGTGCTGTGTATGATCTAGAGTCTGCAGCTACAGTAGGACATCAGCGTCCACGATAGGCATTGCACTGACTACTAGTATAAATGCAGTTTATTGCGCCTTATAGGCTGGCAGTCACCATTGAACGTAGTCAACCAGTGCACAGAGCTATCATACTGGTATTGCACGTTAGTACAAGACACACTGGGCTGCACCTTAAAGGTTGTTGAGCCAGTCTTGAAAGCGTTGTATACCATTTAGAGGAAATATAGGGCTTGTGGTATTAGTAGTTTCTGAGTAGTTTATTCTGCTCAAGATATTTGAGAGACTTATCTTAATTCAGCGACTTCGCAGCTGCAGTCGTCGCCCCAGTACTATTGACAGAGCCAGCACGATGGTAGACGGTATTGTAAAAACTTGCAGCAGCGGCAGTAAAGTTCAGAAATAGTTGTTGGATCGTGTTCTTGCCATCCACTGAGCATCCATGCAGTATTGCTTACGATTCGTTATTGGCTATTTGTCTTTTTGCATGTTGTTTGGTTTGTTTCTTGGTGGTGGTGTCTGAAGTACGTATTATTTCAGACACAAAAGAGATTATAGGAATGCAGTCAGATCGCATTTACCATTTGCTTATCCAGGGGCATAATTAAATCTAACTTCGCATCAACTTAACATTAAGAGCTGAGAGCCAATCTTACCAGTGTAGTGTATCTAAGAACAATGTACAATTTGTTTAATTTGTTTTCATTCATGATTTGTTTAATATGATCTAATTTCTATCGTGAGATAATTTACAATAAATACAAGTTATTTACAATATCGCTTTTGATTCAGCAATAGTGCTAGTTAGCCGTCACTGTCACATTAATATATGTTATTCATGTGTAATAACGGCCACTACCCCAATAAGAAGTCCTTCTAACTTTATATAAAGGTAAAGGTGACCGTGGCGATTGCAACTGTCACCGTGGAATCTCACTTCTGAGGATACTTGGAAAAACATTTGCCTGCGTGGTGTTGGACAGACTTCAGAAGCTTGCCGTGCGCATATACCCTGAGGAACAATGTGGATTTCGTCCTCAACGATCTACAGTTGATATGATCTTCACACTGTGGCAAATTCAGGAAAAGTGCCACGAGCAGAAAACCCCTCTGTTCATTGCCTTTATCGACGTAAACAAGGCCTTCGATAGTCAAATGGTTCAAATGGCTCTGAGCACTATGGGACTTAACTTCTCAGGTCATGAGTCCCCTAGAACTTAGAACTACTTAAACCTAACTAACCTAAGGACATCACACACATCCATGCCCGAGGCAGGATTCGAACCTGCGACCGTAGCAGTCGCGCGGTTCCAGACTGTAGCGCCTAGAACCGCTCGGCCACTCTGGCCGGCCTTCGATAGACAGCAGAGAAGGACTGTATGCAGTACTTTTGAAGATAGGGCGTCCTCCAAAGTTCTTAAAGATGATCATGGCTTTTCACGAAGATATAGAAGATCCTGTGGTCTTCGACAGAATCTCACCTGACCCGTTTCTTGTGAAAAGAGGGGTTCGTCAAGGCTGCGTATTGGCTCCCACTCTGTTCCACATTTTTTTTCTCAGCACTATGCAAAGTTGCTTTTGGCGAAACTAACCTGGGAATTCATCTGTGGCCGCGCGGGGTAGCCGCCCGGTCTATGGGGGTCCTTGTCACGGTCCGTGCGGCTCCCCCCCGTCAGAGGTTCGAGCCCTCCCTCGGGCATGGGTGTGTGTGTTGTCCTCAGTGTAAGTTAGTTTAAGTTAGATTAAGTAGTGCCTAAGCTTAGGGACGGGATGACCTCAGCAGTTTGGCCCCATAAGACCTTACCACAAATTTCTATTCATTTGTATAACAGTGCTGGTGGGAAGCTCTACAATATTTCTTTACTGAGATCCAAGCGCTTCCGAGAATACTTGCTTGTAATTAGCTTTTTATTTGCTGACGATGCTGCATTTATAGCGCTTATTCAAGACGATCTGCAAGAGCTTGTGGATAAATTCTCTACTGCTTGTAATCTCTTCTCCATGTCTATAAACGTAAAGAAGATGGTGACACAAGGATACACAGATCCGCCTGTTATCAGACTGGACGGCTCCTTGCTGCAGGTAGTCGATAAATTCTGCTATCTTCGTTCAATAATGACAGAAGATCTCTCCCTGGATGACGAGATAAATGCACGAATAGGAAAGGCTGCTAGCAGTTTCGGGAAGTTCTGCACACGAGCATGGGACAACAAACATCTTAGATCGTCAACAAAAATACTTGTGTATCAATCATGTGTGCTGAGTACTCTCCTGTATGGAGCTGAGACTTGAACGTCGTATGCCAAACAGGAACGTAAGCTCAGAGCCTTTCACCTGCGGTGCTTACGGAGCATCTTGGGACTATCACGGAAGGATCACGTGACAAATGATATTGTTCTGAAAACTGCAAAACAACAGAGTGTGACTGCCACTCTCAAGCAACGTCGCCTGCGGTGGTTAGGACATCTGCGTCGTATGGACCACTCCGGTCTGCACCGACGTACATTACTCAGTGAAATAGCAGGAGCGAACAGACTTCGTGGAAGACCTTCGCAACGGCTTAGGGATTGCGTCAAGCGTGATATGTGCGCATTTAATATTGACAGTGACAAGTGGGAGCAACTCGCTGACGATCGCAGCACATGGAGGAAACGGACTGCAGATGGAAGCAAGATGCACGACCAAGTATGACGAGATAAATGCACGAATAAGAAAGGCTGCCAGCACTTTCGGAAAGTTCCGCACACGAGGATGGGACAAAAAACATCTTACATTGCTGACAAAAATACTTGTGTATCAATCATGTGTTGTGAGTAGTCTCTTGTATGGAGCTGAGACTTGGACGTCGTATGCCAAACAGGAACGTAAGCTCAAAGCCTTTCACTTGAGGTGCTTATGGAACAAAACGATCGCGCAGACGTGAGATTATAACTAATCCTCCTGCAGGAGCGACTCATATTTGCCTCGGTTATGGGCGCCAACTCGGCTTATAACACTACCGCCCGTTACTGTTATACCACAACCTCAAGGCTGGAGGCAGTTCGTATAAATGAAATTATTTTTGTTGAAGCAATCGCAGTATAAAGAAGAAGAGCAGTGTTACCCTTTGAAAGGAATTTAGTTGTGTTGACCGTGATATACCTAACGGAGGTGGCTTATCGGAAGTGAAAGTCAGAATTATGAAAATATTTAAACAGTAACAAAAAATAAATTACCTACCACACTGTCCAAATGATAATGAAAACGGTCGCCAGCCTAATTAGGCATAAGAATGAATAACATTCTTGTTCAAGAAACTGAAAATAAGCAACTTCAATGGGCAACCACAGCCTATACTTTGTCACACGAGATTGCAATGAACTCTTAACACCTGCATATGTTCACGTTAAGGTTGGAGCTGACAGAGCAGAACAAACTATTTGCATAAATATAACAGATAACGAAACACACTATTAACTTGAGGACTTAGTCAAACTGAATGGTCTCAATAACAATATTCACTGTAGAATCGTAAATTGGACATATTACTTTTGAAGCATATTCCTATCTGACATGAAATATGGATTGGTTCACAGCAAAATTACTTATTGTACATAGATTAAGTCTCTCAGTAGTAAACACCTTTCTACTTAGTATGAAAATTAAATGGAATTCCCTAACAAATTACTTCTCACTGTCTTTTGAATAAAGAAGCTACTGTTTTCATTAGAACTTCTCAGGAATAGCAAGAGTAATTGAAACTTTCTATAATTAAGTAACTTTGAGCATTTGGACTACTTTCAAAGGGGGGGGGGGGGGCCTTAATCTTGACCAATATAAACGAACTTTATTACATTAGTGAAACAAGCACTTAGAAAGCATGAAAATATAACTTTCAACAGTTTCAGTTCTGAACTTTTACTACAAAATTGAGATATTTGGAAGATCCTTTCACACTCTATAGCTATATTAATTTTAATATGCTTTCAATAAAGGACACTCGGTAAGCACTATCAATACAATCAAACAATATTTGCAATGATAGAAGGTAGAACAGACAAAAAAGAAAAAAATTTGTCAGTAGAGCTATGGAGCTCTGCTGCTACAGGCTCTCCCATCGGCCTTCTGAGCCAGCAGCGGAAATATCTCCAGGATGCCACTTGAATCTTCTGACACGAAGCACCAGGCCATTATATATATACTTACAGGATGTGTAAACATGGTATTACCATTGGTGTACTTTTCGGTGATGGCATGACCGAACGCAGGCTATGATTTATGGGATACTAGATGTAACACGAACATTAGTTCTATGTCAAATTACTTTCCACAGACATGGTGAATGTGAAATAGGGAAATAGAGTGCCGATTTCATAATTATAACGTTCCCTCTCTCCAGATATAATCCTCTTTTGGAGGGCACAACTTTCAGAAGAAAAAACCTGAACAAAAAAACTTGAGCTCACAAATTCAAAACCAAATGTAAATAAAGGTCGTGTGACTACGGGTAGACAGGTTGCCGGGTGTAAGTCTTTCGATGTGACACCACTTCGGCGACTCATGCGTCGATGGGTATGAAATGCTGATGACTGGGACAACACAACACCCAGTCCCTGAGAGAAGAAAAATCTCCGACCCATCTGGGATTCGAACCCGGGCCCTTAGGACTGACATTCTGTCGCACTGGCCACTCAGCTACTGGGGATGGACGAAACAAATGACACAGCTATTAAACGACTATGCTTTATAGCGGATCGTTGGTGAAGTTAAACAGGAGCCGTTTTTTTTAACTTATTGTAGACACAACCCCCAGCGTATAAAGTAAGGACCAACATACTGATATTTGTACTCAGATTTAAGAAAACCAGAGGGAAATGTGTTTTAAGCAAGCAATCCTTTTTAGGATTCCGTCATGTAAGGGGACATGAAGCTGAGAGTTTTTTTAAAAAAATAATATTTAGTAAAGCTGAAATTACAACTGGATAAGTGCAGAGGCCAAGGATACCATGGCCTTAAATCTATGAGTGGCGAAAATTCAGGTTTGTAGACAAGAATTATGAGTTTATACATTGCTCAAAACATAATTTAAATTTGGTGCAAAATGATTCGATCATAAAGATAAATGTACAGCAACTGCTTTGTAAGAAAATACAATACAGTTGTGTATTGTTCGATGGGAAGAAACAAATGAAACTGTTGAGTCTGCTAGATTTGTTACAACGACTCTGAACAAACTGCGAACTGGACAGTCTTCTAAATTTGATTCAGTATCATCAGTCAAACAGAATTTCATACAAATTTTGTGGTGCATATCTAGTTTCGTTTTAAACAGGAAGAAGAAAGCAGAGAGGAAAGAAGCTTCTAATTTGATAAAAAATATGGGAATTTTTGATTTTGTGATGCTTCTCATATTTCAGAGTAAAATACTAGAAAATACGACGCTTAACACCTTACAATGTGGTGGCTCCTTTGTTCTGCTTATGACGTAAAACTATAACGCATCATTTTGAAAAAAAAAACGGGATTTCTGCTGAATGTTCGCGTCGTTCTCACACGGTATTTCGACTGCATAACTCGCTATCTTCTTCAGGAGCTATCTGAGGATGGTCCTCGGACAGATCGAGTCCAATATTCATGCCTGTAAGGTGCTGGGCGCTCCCTAGTCGGTCCACGCCCCATCAGGTGTTCCCTCTGCGGTCCACGGCCGCCAGACGCCTCTCCCATAGTCCATAGTCCTCTCTGGTAGCTGGTGTTCCCACTGCCGTCCGCACCCGGCTCGGCCGCTCTCTGGGGTCACGGTCGTCATCTGTAGTGTCTGCTGCTCTATATCCTGGCTGTTTCCTCGGTTTCCACTTCTGTCTCTTGTTGGGCGCTCTGTAATCGGTCCGCGCCACGTCGTGTGTTCCCTCTACAGTCCGCGCCCGCCAGGCGCAGTTCCAGTGGTTACCTCTGATCGCTGGTGTTCTGACTGACGTCCGCGCCCGACTTTGACGTCCTCCAGGGTCATGGTCATTATCTCGGGAGTGTCAGGATAATCTGTAGTGTCTAGTGCTCTGTCTTCTGGCTGTTTTCTCGGTCAACACTCCTGTTTCTTGTGAAATCTTGATGTGTTTTGCGTTAAGTTTCAGAAGTTCAAGAGCTGGAGCCCAGGCCGTGCTAAGTTGGTATCCAACGTCACGGTTGGTGAGATTTTCTGTGCTCTTGGTCTCGATGGACTCTTATGACACCGTCCCAAAATCTTGGGGCCTGTGCGACAAGCTTGATGTCATTGTAGTTCATCGAGTGATTGAACTCTAGAGAGTATTCTGCTACGACCGATTTGGTTGCCTGTCTAAGTCTGGTGTGCCTCAGGTATTCTTTACACCTGATGTCCACAGTCCTGGTGGTCTGGCCGATGTATGACATCCCACACTCGCATGGTATGTTGTAAATCCCTGGCTTCCGTAACCCCAGGTCATCCTTTACATTTCCCAACATTGTCTCAGTGTTACTGGGTGGGCAACTTACGCTCTTCATGTCATGTTTCATGAGAATTCTGTTGGCAACTATGCCACCCTCTTCGCCTCTTCTGGCTCTTCTACTGGATCCTCTGGTTGACTGGCAGGTCAAATTGGCTTCTGGACGTCTCTAGATGAGAATCCATTCTTGCTGAACATCAACTGTAAGTGTTATATTTCCATCGCCAAACTGTCGGGGTCTGACAGAGTATGTGCTCTGTGTACTAGAGTTTTAAGCACTCCATTCTTTTGTGCCAGATGGTGGCAGCTGTTGGCTTGCAGGTATAAGTCAGTGTGGTCGGTTTATGGTACACACTGTGCCCAAATGTGCCATCAGGCTTCCTCTTGAATAATACATCCAGGAATTGGAGTTGTCTATCCTTCTCCAGTTCCACTGGGATTGTCATATTTGGCTGGCGTGAATTCAGATGTTCCATAAAATAATCTAGCTTCTCCCTGCCATGTGGTCAAATGAGGAACGTATCATCCACATATCTAAAAAGCACTTGGCTTGAAATGTGGCTGATGTAAGTGCCTCCTCTTCAAACCTTTCCATGAATAGGTTGGCAACACGCACTGACTTATACCTGCAAGCCATCAGCTGCCACCATCTGGCACAGAGGAATGGAGATCTAGAGACATCCAGAAGGCATTTCGACCTGGGGTTATGGAAGCCAGAGATTTACAACATACCATGTGAGTGTGGGATGTCATACATAGGCCAGACCACCAGGACTGTGGACATCAGGTGTATAAACACCAGAGGCAGACCAGACTTAGACAGGCAACCAAATCGGTCATAGCAGTACACTGTCTAGAGCTCGGTAACTCGATGAACTACAATGACACCAAGGTTGTTGGACAGACCCCCAAGATACTGGGACAGTGTCATAAGAGTCCATCGAGATCCAGATCACGGAAGATCACATCAACAATGACATCGGATACCAGCTCAGCACGCTCTTAGATCCAGCTCTCTAACTCCTGAAAATTCAACTCAAAACACATAGAGATTTCATAAGAAAGAGGAATGTGGACCGAGGAAACAGCCACGAGACAGAGCACCAGATGCTACAGATTTGTCCTCACACTCCCGAGATGACGACCACGGCCCTAGATGACATCCAAGTCGGGCGAGGATGTCGGTCGAAACACCAGCTATCAGAGGAAACCACTGGAGCCGCGCCTGGCTCGGGCGCACCAGAGACGGAACACTCGATATGGAGCGCCCAACAAGAGACTGAAGTGGAAACCGAGGAAACAGGCAGGATACAGAACACCAGACGCCAGAGATTACGACCGTGACCCCAGAGAGCAGCCGAGCCGGCCACGGACGGCAGTGGGAACATCAGCAGCCAGAAGGGACCATGGCAGCCGGTCCTGGCGGGGCGGACTGCGAACGAAACACTTGACGCGGCGCGGACCTGTTACGAAGCGCCCAGAAAGAAACAGAAGTGGAGACCAAGGAAACAGCCAGGATACAGAGCACCAGACAACACAGGTGACGACCGCAACCCCAGAGACCGGCCTAGCCTGGCGCGGACGGCAGTGGGAACACCAGCGACCAGAGGACCAAGGGAGAGGCGTCTGGCGGGCGTGGATCATGGGGAGAACACCCGATGCAGCACGGACCGACAAGGGAATGACCAGCACCTTACAGGCATAAATACTGTACTCGATCCACATGGACCAGCCGGCCGGAGTGGCCGAGCGGTTAAAGGCGCTACAATCTGGAACCGCACAACCGCTACGGTCGCAGGTTCGAATCCTGCCTCGGGCATGGATGTGAGTGATGTCCTTAGGTTAGTTAGCTTTAAGTAGTTCTAAGTTCTAGGGGACTTATGACCACAGCAATTGAGTCCCATAGTGCTCAGAGCCATTTGAACCATTTTGCCACATGGACCAATCTCGGTAGCATCTGAAGAAGACTGCGAGTTATGCCGTCAAAATATCGTGCGACAACGACGCGATCACCCGGCAGAAGTCCCATTTTTTTAAAATGTCAATAGATCGCCGGGGATGCCAGAAGAACTACATATGACGCATCACATTGGCCACATTCCTCTACATAAGGAAATATTCTGATGTGTCATATTCTTGATTTCACACTCCGCAGTGAAGTAGAACGTTTAATTCTACGCTGTGACGTCGTCAGCTCATCGGCCACAGGTTTTCACATTCCGTGACAGGAGGATGTATCACCAGCCTCCTATTAGGTTAGAGGTGATAGCGTGGAGAGAGTAGGGAGGAGGAGCAGATGGCTAGATGGGGAGGGGAGGGGAAAGAAGATGGACACAGATAGGAGGGATAAGGAGATGGAGGGGAGAAAGAGATGAACAACGAGAGGGGAGAGGAGAGAGGGGGAGGCGATGGACTGAGGGGGGGGGGTGGAGGAGGAAATGTGCAGACAGAGTTATGGAATAATTTTTGGAAGTTTTACAACACTGCAGTTATCTACCAGAATTTATCCCAAGGATGCATGGTTTTTATAACTGAGCACAAAGCTATGTCATGTCTGATGCACTGTCGATCAATTCACAACTGACGAACTAAAAGACTGCTGCTGCAATTTGACCGAAAAGAATAATCTGTAGCTCTGTGCGTTAATAGTGTCTGTACAGAAATCAGATATTACCTATTCCTATAGCAAGTTCAAATTCATGTTTGCAGAGAATAAAATTTTTCATTATCTAATGATTATATTAATTAACAGTATACCTTATTCCTCATCTTGACCAGTGTTGCCGACCGCCTACATCACACAACCGCACTGGGCTGCTACTACTGACCGACCGCTCTGCATGACGACTACAGACTGAGTACTGCTCTCAACTAGACAGAGCTACAGACTCGCAACGACTGCTGTACTGCACTGGCCTACAGCTACTAACAGACTGAGCAACGACTACTACTGACTGAGAACCGCTCGCAACACTCGCGCGGTCAAGCGCATACTCTCTGGTCACAGATGCTACAATGCCTCGCCATCGCTGCTATGTTACATACGTGTTTCAATATATATATATATAAATTTTGGACGCAGTCCCCTTTTTTATGAAATCATAACCGGCTTCGGTCTTCAATGGCCATCTTCAGATGGTGTGGGCGTAATTTGGTGAACATGTGTTAATATGACTTCAAATACCGCCCAAAGCTTCTGAAGATGGATTTTGAAGACTGAAGCCACCTATGATTGTATCATGAAAAAGTGACTGTGTTAGAAAATAAATAATGCCTTGCAATTAGTCAATCACCGTTCCCGCAACGGAATGTCGTTTCTCTTAACTACAAATTATCAAAGCAAGAGAGGATGCTAGTGCTATCTTAAAAATGGTTTAGCCAAAATGTAACACTGTTAATGAAGAGAAGAATCTAATTTTCAAGTTTATTTTTGCTGGTGAGTTAATTCTACGTCAGCTGTATGGAAGGCATTCATAACACACCAAACTTCGTAAAAATTAACTCAATTCACGTGAGTAGTAACTGGCACTTGAGACTAAAAATGTATTCAAAAATGAAGAGGAACATTGCGATTTTCATGATACGTCGCGTAAAGTAAGTGTAGTACCAAAGATGGATGATACCAGCCAGCATACCAATACAAATGGTTTATGTACTACATAGTTCCAAACTTTAAAAGATCTGAACGAGATTGTGACAAATTAACATTGGACGAAGCGTACTGTTACCGAACGAAAATATTGGGGGGCTATATGTACAATGTTTCGAGTTTATCTTGAATGAATGCGATGGCTTAGTGAGCAACTCATGAAGTTTTAAGTGGGAGTAGGAAGACGTGATAAGAAAATTGTTCGAGAATAGCATAGACGAAATTAAAAGAAATCTTTTGTGGAATATGTTGGCCAAATAAAAACCTGAAAAATCTGGATACTATCAGAAAACAAATTCTGTCAAAGGTCAACTCACGAAAAGTTATCAACAGCAACGACGAATTTGCTAAGTACTTTGTGTTGTTCAAGTGACTCACCGAATACCCTGGTGAATTCATACTGCAAACTGGGGAATAGAAAAAATGTATTCAATGTGACTAACCTGAAAAGACATAAATGTGTACTAGGAAAAACGTTTAAAAGAAATCAACACATCATACTCAAAATAAGGCTTAAGCGGTAGCTGAGAATTAATATAAAGACACGAACGTGAGTTTACTGAATTAGGAGGTCAAACTTTTTCGATCGATAGGACGGAAAATTCTAATACGTATCAGTCTTACGTAAAGTTAGCAAGCGGATCGAAGTTAGGTATATAGCCACTCAGTGATATTACTGGCAACGATACAGAAGATGACAGAGTTACAGCAAAAATAAATACATAAAATAAAAGAAGTGTTAGTAAGTTAGACAGAATAACTGAAGCCTCTTTCAAAATGAAGGTTAGGGGAACTGCACTGCCATAGGTTACCATAGCACAGGAGTCAAGAAACTGTAGTGATTTGCATGTTACGCCAATAGTAGAAGTTAAAACAATGAAAACAGAGCTGTGGTGATTATGGACTGGGTGTATTAAAAGAGCTGAAAGAAAACTCGGAAATAGAAATAAAGAAGGAAAGTAAAATAAAGGGAACTTTGGGGACTTATACTCTCATCTGACGGCGACTCGCATCTTCTCAACTTAATTAATTTGTTGTTGAATGTGCTGTCTTCGACACAAACACTTAGTACACCTGAGCATGACGTGCAGTTGAGTTGAAACCGGTTGCTGAATAAAAATACATCATAATGGGATCCTGGAGTGCTGCGTTGTACAGAAGCTGCAGCAAAGCCCTCAAACGGAAACTTTTTGATTGCATCTGATAGTTCCACAGAACTGCTGCTCGTGTTGGTCGATATCCCACGACTATCACGCATGTGGAATCAATACCACACATCAATACTTCATGGGTCGGACAATCATAGTACAGGCAGCATCTGTAGTAAACCTTTTTCATCTTCTGAGTGTTCTGCTAATAAAACTCAGTCTTTGGCTCGCCTTACTCACAACGTTTTTTATATGATCTTTCTAATTTCACTTTTGCCTAATTGTGATACGTCGGTATTTAATTATGCATTGGCAGCTTTTTTATCTGTGTGGCTTATCGTGTATCCGAAATTTGACAGATTCCTTTGTTTTGTTCTTGTGGCAGACTTCAGACTTCTCGCACTATACACATATCTCGTCGAAATCATTTAGCAATTTGTCTTCTGGTGACTTTCTTAAACGGTAAACGACAGAATCCTCCCCAAACAGTCTATAAGGACTGCTCAGATTGTCCACTAAATCGTTTATATAAAGAACAGCAGAGCGACAATGTCACTTCCGTGGGGAACGTCAGATATTGCTTCTGTTTTGCTATATGACTTTCCATCAGTTACTACGAACAGTAGTATTTATGACAGTATATCACGGATCCAGTCGCACAACTGAGGTGGTACTCCAGAGGCACGGAGCTTCATTTGAAGCTATTTAAGAGGAACGTCGTGAAAAGCCTTATAGAATTCTAGTAATGTGGAGTTAATTTGAGATCCCTGTCGATGTTTCTCATTACTTCGTGTGAATACAGAGCTAGTTGTGTTTCATAAGAACAATATTTTTTAAATTCGTTCTCATTATTCGTTTATACGTCGACTCCTTGGAGGTAATACGTAATGTTCGAACTCAGTATATGTTTCATAATCCTACTGCAAATCGACGTCAGTGATATGGGTCTGTAAATCAGCTGATTACTTTTATTTCTTTTCTTCATAATACACTAATGTGAAAGCACTTAGTGTTAGAGAAAGTGTTGTGTTCTGAAGTTAACCACATATGTGTGGTAGCAGTCTCGATAGACACTAATCCTGCCGCTCTTCAATTCTGACACCTGCTTATGGACATATATGCACCTTACACGATATGTAACAATGTTTTCTGATAACCAAAGAGCATTAAAATACGAATTATGAATCGGAAATCTGCTACCTTGTCTTTTCTTATATGTAAAAGGTTGTTACTGTAACATACTTCGTGCAGCTGCGCGTACCCATATTTCCAGTTTGACGTTTGATATATGCATCCTTCATGGTAAGGCATTGTGTTATTCAGGTCTAGTTCAGTGAAATATCAATAGATGAGTCGTCTTTAGTTCGTTAAGATAATCACTAAGGTTGTAGTTGTTATATACACTGCGCAAAAGAATGAAAGGTTCACTTTTCCGAAACCTCAAAGTCTTCTCCCATTGCGACGCGTAAGTTTGAAATTTGGCTGCAAAGTGTCTGCAAACTTCCTCTGTAATGGTGCAAATGTGGCGCCCCACGACGTCGCTCTGGGACTTGAAACAGCAAGGTGTCGACACAGGCGAAGAAAAGGTCCACATTCCGGCGATAACCTGGTAAAATCCGCCCCTCCCACAACATTTATTGTGACTCTTAAAAATATGCATATGCAGGGAAATCCTGTGAATAGTGCAAGGCGTCTGCGGGAAGGCACCGGCAGTGCATTAAGTGATTGCCTACTTGTAGGCCCCGAAAACTACCCAGGTGCAAGCGAGGTTGTTATCGAACTGCGGAGCTTAGAGGGACCCAGTACCGTGAAACAGGTTACTGAAGAAGCATAAAACTCTTTGTGCTTCGGATAGTGTTCAAATTTCGTCAGATGGTTTTGAATGGTCCCCAGTTATTCCACCCTGTGCACCAATGCAAATCTTGCGGTCACACAGCATTCCAAAGGGGTGAGATCCATTCAGTGCGGTTACAAGCCCAAGATGTTCTTCGTGAAGGACTGGAGCTTCAGGGAGGTGTCAGCAGTATCACAGATAGTCAAGAATGTCTTCCTATTGCTCATTGCATTGCAAACTGTCGTTTAGGACTGCGAAATGTCAAGTGTATGGGGCTCATCGACCCAAGGTAAGGGGTGGTTTCATTGACGCCCTTTATGCGACTCCCTGACGGCTTTACTTGTCGATTGTGAGCCGGGGTCTATCAAATGTTTTCCTCGGCTACTCGTTAGAAAACTTATTTCAACGCTGGGCGTCCCGTTTCTGATCTCTATCGCAAAGGCGCCAAACGATGGGGTGAAACGTAAGACGGGGCGTGCCATTGGGAAAAGCTGATGTGAAAGTTGGTGCCAATGTGACGTAATTAATCCACTTTACAACTCATATGAACTTCTGAGCTTTGGCCTTTTATTTTATTTTATTTATTTATTTATTTTTTTTTTGCATGCAGCGACACCTTGCTGTTTAAAGCGCCGTCGAGCCAGAAGGTGATGTCGCAAGACACCACGCCTTTGCAACATAACAGGATGAAGTTGTAGGCATCTTTATGCCAAATTACAAACTCATGCGTCGCACTGGGAGACAGTTTCGGGATTTCGAAAAAGTTAGCCTTTATTTCTGTTGCGCAGTCTAATTTTAATCACATCGTAGTACGGCAGCTCCGAAGTCATTAAGTCTTCTGTAAATCACACTCACTTACAAGTAAAATATAATAACTTAAGCGTCCTGTCATGAGTTTTTTCCTCTTATGGTCTCTCCAGCTGTTACGCAAAATACGAGTTACAAGCACTTTCCTACGGATCATAAACATGGTGTGCGTTCGAGTGTGATGTAGCAGCCTCCCAACAAAACAGATTGTACATATACCTATACTAGTTACGAAATTAAGTACTACATGATTCTGAAACATTAAACAAGAAAAGAAATGTATGACACTTGTCGAATTTTCGATCACGAGTGGCAGAGCAATAGCTCGGAGGAACCAGAATGTGGCAGAAACTTGATGGTAGTCTTGATGAATGAACGATCTAGGCACTGGATTTAACTGAATAGGGGAAACCACGAGGAAACCTAATTAGTACGCCCCACGGGTATTTGAAACCATTTCTCCTGAACATCATAAAACTTTTTTTAAAACACTGGGCGTCTCCCTCCATTCATGAACTAGTGCTATTCTTATTACACAAAGCAACATCTTTGTTCATGCGTTAATTTCCTAAATTGAGACCTAGGAGGCATACGATAAGTATGAGACTCTCAACCATCACAACGTGTTGTTGTACTTATGGTGACGTAAATGTCTATGGATCAACTGCTGAAGAGATTTATTTATCTGTGCTGTCTTCTGCACCGTTGATATTACACAGATGTCTGTTTCGAGAATCGGCTAACGTTCTTTATTGATTCCATGTCATTTCTGGAAAGAGATGTGGTTATGATATTTGCGCTCGAGAGCTAACTGAGGGCCAGGAAAAGTAATATCTCTCGCATACCTACAGAATTTCGAAGCGTAGGCTGTTAGTGCGCTTGTGATATTCGAGAGGTGACACAAGAAAATTACTTTTAATAAAGGCGAAAATATCGTTTACGTTTCCCGACAGCAGTATTGTGATGGAATGCCACTAACATTCGAGCCACGTAGTTTTTCAGGATCTCATCCCTTAGCGAACGGAAGCTCTTCATAATATTCATTTATGTGGTTGCGGTGCTTACTTAATAACAAGGAGTACCACAAACCAGAATTTAAGCAAAAGTTATTGCGATCTGCGGTGTATTAATGAACTCATAAACTAACAGCTACGGCAGTGTATTATCCAGACTGTTTTACAGCTGCGCGGCAGAAAAACAGACAAGCACGCATACACAGAACTGCCCCTTCCCTACCAGAAGCAAACGGTACGTCTGGGACGCCTAATTAAAGAGATTTAATTATAACCTCAAAAAACAAGTTGAAACCGTAAAATGTAAGGGTGGTGATTGTCCTTATCTAACGAGGAACCATAATATTGGATGCTAATGGCCACAGGAGACGGGACTGAAGGTATCCAATGATGAGCACAGCATATGAGGCTACGGAGCGTAGTTGAACTGCTTAGTCGACGAGTAACTCACGACAGTGCTACCGTGCTAGTGGTATTGATACAAAGCAGAGAAACGGTGACGACAAAAAAAGCGGACAGTACATCACACCTACAACAACAGTTGCCGAAGTTGATATTTTGTCAGAAAGGAACCTCAGGAATTTCGCAGAGTGAGAAAGAAGTTGCAGATGGAGTATTAGCGTTTCTGCAAAATGAGTCAGTGGAATGTGTGGTGTCGTATACGGACGGCTGTGCGGATAATGTACATGAGTTTTACAATGGTGATGATGCTGTGTTAACTAGTGAAAGTGATATTACGAGGGTTGACTGAAAAGTAATGCCTCCACCTTCGTAGCTCTTCAACAGTTGGCACCATTGGTATGCGGCAGGTACTGGCTTTTTCCGTAGCCTCTTCTTTTCAGCTCCAGTTGGCGGGAAGCCTTAGCATTGAACGGTTGTGTTGTTAAAGTGTAAAGTATGGAACACTGCGCAGACAGTCGGTCAATGCGGTTTAAGCAACTTGTAGTTATTACATTCTTGACAGCAGAAGGTGTCACTCCAAAGGAGATTTATCAGAGAATGAAAGCAGTTTATGGTGATTGTGTTGATATGAGTACTGTGCGTCGTTGGGCTAGTAAGTTTAAAGCTGTTGAGGCGGGAACATCTGACCTGCGTGAGAAACAAAGAGTTGGACGTCCTGTGACAGCAACCACCGAGTTTCACAAGCAAAATGTTGACAGATTGATTCAGAACGATCGTCGTATCACTCAGAGAAACTGCAAGCACAATCGGCATTTCACAAAAACGTGTGAGTCAGATTATTACTTCGCTTGGCTATCGGAATATCTGTGCACGACAGGTACCCAGGATGCTGACTCCTGAAATGAATGAGCACAGATTTGAAATTTTCCAGGAACTCCTCTCGCGTTACGAGAATGAAGGTGACGCCTTTCTCCATTCAATTGTGACAGGAGACGAAACGTGGGTACACAATAACGACCCGGGGACGAAACGTCAGTCTACGGATTATCAACACAAAGACTCGCACCAACAAAAGAAATTCAAGACGCAGGCCTCAGCTAGAAAAATCATGGCCACAGTGTTCTGGGACGCAGATGGTGTTATCCATGTTGATTTCCTCTATGGTGGAATAACAATAAATTCAGAGCGTTACATCGCAACGCTGCGAACTCTGAAACGACGGCTAACAAGGGTCCGAAAGGAAAAGGTATGTTTTCTTGAAGCACGACAATGCCAAACCGCACACTTCACGTGCCACCACAGCAGAACTTCAGAGACTGATTCTCACCACCGTACGGCATTCTCCATAGAGTCCATATTTAGCACCGTCTGACTTCTATCTATTCCCGATAATGAAAAACGATCTGCGGGGACATCATTATGCGTCTGATGAAGACGTAGAGAGAACTGTGAGACTGTGGTTGCCGAAACAGAGTGTTGACTTCTTCCGTGATGGATTCAGAAAACTTGTTCATCGTGGTAGAAATGTATCCAATTGGCTGGTGATTATGTGGAAAATAGGTGTCGAGACATGTAGTCCTGTATCCTTGTCGGCTAAGTAGCCACAAATCCCATCTCAAGTGAAACAAAGTAAAGGGCAATCATTATTCAAACTGCGGGTATTAAAGATAATTACGTAAATGAAAGATCATCTACAGCATAGTAAAAAAAAAAACTATTATGAACACATTTCTGATAAGAGAGGAGCAATGTGATCGTGAAGGACAAGAGAAGACAAGACGAACTTGTTACAAAAACTAGTGATTGCACGTTTCAAGGATGCTCGATACAATTTATACAGGTTGTGCATGATAGTGACCTATTATGTTACGCACATCAGATTGCACGTGACATAGATTACAATGATTTCAAAGGAAGCAATGAATGGTTGTACAACTTCAAACAGTGATATAGAGTTGGAAAGCGTAAGATAACGAAATTTAAAACAAAACGGCAACTTGACGAAGCACAGTAAACTGAGCAATCGGCCAGAAAATTCGTAAATGTGTTACGGCACACAATAGTAATGGGTTGAAAATCACAAAGTGCGGTTACGCCAGAGGCAAACACAGGACCAGGAAATAAACGTATGTCGCAAGTGGGCCGGGTCTCCAAAAGTTGCTACAATGGGCCGAGAGAGAGAGAGAGAGAGAGAGAGAGAGAGAGAGGACGAGCTCATCAGAAAACAGCATGGGACAGAAAACCAACGGAAAACGTGACACGCATATTCGTTAGTTCGTAAGAGATGTCGAGAGAAACTGTACCTGTTTCATACGAACCAATATGAGAAAACCTATACAGCAGTTGCCAGCCTGTTGAGCAAATATAGCAGAATTAGGACACATGCGGTCTTCATGAACCGAGCATAGCGTCATAGACACAAGCTAGCTCTCTTTAAATAGTCGAGCTCTTCAGGTCTGAAGGAGTTGATAATTGGGATCGATGGCGTTCACAGTAATGGAACTAGATGCCATAATTACGAAGCTGTAGGGAATTTATGCCTAGATGCTCGAGAACAGTCTACGAACCAGCCTAAGATGTACGTGAGATGACAGTCTTCACCTGTTCGCCGCCTACCATTGCTGATGAAGAAGCTGATTGTCTTCCGACAACACGAAATCGCGGAATGCTAACAGCACCGAACTTCAGCTAGGAAATCGGCCATCAGCGAGAACCCAACACGCAGCTAAATGAGGCATTGGCTACAAGGCCGGTGTGGAACGAGACGACTGTAAACATGGTTAGTAAATAATTGAAATAAGACAGTGTTTTACTAGCGTCGGAGACGCTTTACAGGTAACTCAGCTGCCATCCTCTTTTCATGCAGAGGAGTTTCCGCTCGGCCCCTCTGTAGACAAGACGATAAACAAACTTGCAGCATCGTTCAGTAAGGAATTTATTTTCAACTCCGACAGTCGGGATCTGAAGAGGAAATGCATATGAAAGGAAACCTGGAAATAAGAGGTACCTATAGAGACGTACGAAAGTCAACTGACATCAATGCGCCAACGCTTTCGTACAGTTATGCTGACTTTTAATCTTGATGGTTAACAATATTTTCAAATGTTAACACAATATTTTCAAATGAGCCTTACTAAAGATTAAACTTGCGACCTTGCACTTAAGGGATTCCTTGCAGGTATTCACCCTTCAATGTAACATTTCTTCCAACGACGTATGACTTGACGAAGTACAGGAAACGGTCCACTGCAAAAATCACCGGGCACGCAATCGAGTGATACAAAATTTGATATCCCAGAGAAGCAGCATGTATGACTGTGGCCCGAGCAGAATGTCACTGCGTGAAAAGACCATTTGGGCAAATGCCCGCGAAGATCAGTTAGCTCATCAGGAGATTTTCGTAGTATGCTCCTGTGACAGGTTGCCCTTATGAACATAATCTGTTAGCACCGTACCATGGTAGTGCCAAAATAACTTCGCCATCATCTTGACTGATGACGGCTGGGTTTCGCCTTTTTCGGTAGTGGTGAATCACTGTATTTCTGCTGCTTGTACTGCTGCTTCGTCTAGGGGCACATAGTACTCGTCAGTGGTGACTAGGCAGCTAAGGATATCTAGATTGTCCTGACAATGAGGCAACGTTACTGTCTCAGTTTGGTGGGCATTTCAAATGGGTGTGAGCAGTAGCAGAACCGGCGAGCGTGAATCTTCGTCGTGTCTAAAATGTCGTGCAATGTGTTGAAAACTGGTCTATGGCTGAACCGTTTTTTCCACTATCAGCTCGAATGTGATACATGGGTTTTAGAGCACTGGGACATACACTTCTCTTGCGATTCCTGGTTCTCTGCAGAGAGATGGCATAGTTGTTTGTCCTTTGTTGTATGGACTTGTCTGACCAACGAATACATGTGTCATGTGATGAGTCATTGTTACCATTGTGATGGATCGAAATGAGTGTAATGCATCACGTAAGAGAGATGCAGCACCTCCTTACTTACAGATCAGTGTTCGGCTGTGTGTTTTTTTTAATACAGGGTGTCCTATTTATTTATTTAGCGTATGGCTCATAACATCATAGTAAAAATTACAGAAACAACACGATTTAAAAAAAATCACATATGTATAAACAGAACAATAAATAACAGTTTGTATATAAGGACACCACCAATTGCAAATTTACACTCACAGAAGAGCAATCACAAACAAACGTCCAGCTTAGATAATATATAGTCGATTGCCTCTTGGGTCACCATTAGGAATCCTGTGGGTCACCCTCATATGCCCTTAGTGAGCATTCTTGCACGATGTGTTTGATCGTCTGTCTCTCAGCGCCACAGTCGCAAGTGGCCGAAGGAAGTTTACCCCATCTGTGTAAGGAGTCGGCGCATCTCCCACAGTTGGTTCTGATGCGATTAAGAGTTGACCAAACTTTGTGAGGGCAATCAAATCCTTTGGTTTACTAAAGATGCATGGCACACTGTGGCAGTTTACTGCTGTTCCGCTCTCCCATTCCTCTTTCCATCGGTCATTTATTTTAAAGTTGGTTTGGTGCAGCGCCTGTGCGGTCTTTAGCGGAGGATGCCTAGACCGGAGTCGGTTTCCTTGGATGTCGTGAGTATCTTCATGGATTTGTAATTGAGGGTTGGTCATGATTTTTTGAAATTCTCTAACCAGAGCGTGTTCTCGGCGCAGGTTAGGAGGGGCTATGTTACTGAGAACGGGCAGCCACACTGTAGGAGTTGGCCTGATTGTGCCTGATATAATACGCATTGTTGCATTAAGTTGGCTATCTACCATGTATGTGTGTTTGCTGTTGAGCCACACTCGGGCACAGTATTCTGCCACTGGATACACCAAGCCAAGTGCGGATGTTGTTAAGGTAGATGCTGTGGAGCCCCAAGTGGTGCCACAGAGCTTCTGCAATATGTTGTTGCATGTTTTTAGTTTCGCTGCAGTTTTCGTCAGGTGTTCTTTGAATGTTAGTGTCCTATCTAGGGTAACCCCAAGGTACTATGGGTGTTCGTTGTGATTTATTATTGTCCCGTCTAGATATACATGTATTTCTCTGTTCGCCATTTTGTTGTTCAAATGGATGGCAGATACTTCCGTCTTTGTAGCACTAGGTTGTAGCGTCCATTTGCTAATGTACTCGCTGAAAATCCCTAGGTCACTCGTAAGAGTATCTTCGGCAGTTTCTATGTTTCTGTGGGCTGTTGCCAGAGCCAAGTCGTCGGCATAACCAAATTTGCGCGATCTGGTTGCTGGCATGTCAGCGATGTAAAGGCTGAAAGAAGGGGCGCAAGAGACTTGTGGGAGTCCATTATTGAGTTTCATCTGTTTACTTCTCTCATTCCCCATTATTACTTGGATGGTTCTATTTGACAACATATCGTCAATGAGATTGGTTATCTTCTTGCAAGGGATGGCACAAATTAATTTGTACATGAGTGCCTGTTTCCAAACTGTATTATAGGCTGCTGTTAGGTCTATGAATGCTGCAGCTACTTTATGTTTCTTCTGCAACCACGCCTCTATATATGTTGTCAGTGATAGGACTTGATCTGTACAACAGCGATAGGGACGGA
The DNA here is from genome assembly GCF_021461385.2 of Schistocerca piceifrons. Lineage (NCBI taxonomy): Eukaryota > Metazoa > Arthropoda > Insecta > Orthoptera > Acrididae > Schistocerca > Schistocerca piceifrons. The sequence continues at coordinate 794,722,301 of NC_060140.1, forward strand.
ATCCTGCTTGTTCGATAGGGACTTTTTTGAGTATAGTTTGGCCTATTCTGTTGAGCAGTCTTTCTAGCAATTTATAGACCATACTGAGAGGGGCAATGGGTCGGTAACTCTCTGGTCTATCGCCTGGTTTACCAGGTATCAGGACTGCGATGATCTTTGCTCGTTTAATTGAGGGAGGAATGTTACCGACTTGGAGAATGTCCGTAAAGAACTTAGCCAGCCATTGTTTTGTGTAGGCTCCGACATGTATGAGGAACTCAGGGTGGATACCATCGAAACCCGGAGTTTTGCCTGGTTTAACCTTCTTCAGGGCATTGGTAACCTCCTCGATACGAATATCTGATGAATATTCTGAGTCCATTGCACGGGTCCTTTTTATGTTTTTAAGTCCTTCTTCACTTTTGTTGTGTGATTTCTGTATTGTGGGGCTCTAGATGCAGAAACTATGCGGGATGCAACCTTGTTGGGAGATATTTCGTCCTTTCTATGTTCAGGTGGATTTGCGCCTCCAAGTTTACGCAGTGGGGACCAGGCTTGTCGGCTTGACTTTGAAAAGTCTAGATTTTCAACAGTATTCTCCCATTTTAGCCATCTAATGAAGTCGATGTTATGTAATAGTTCATCCGCTTTTTCCCGGTCCCCATTCTTGAGGAACTCCGCATACAGGTCATCACATATCCCAGTCCAACCGGGAATGTGTTTTTTGCGGTACCCTCTTGGGATCGCTGTTTTCGCAGAGCTAATGACCGCTCCCACAAACCTCTCATAGCTCTTGCTGGTTGGAGGGATCCAGCTCAAGGTATAATCAAGTTGTTCAGAGAATTTTGTCCAGTCAGCTTTTTTAAAATTCCACCTTGGTCGAGGGTAAGACCTTAATATAGGGATGGATATACCGATATTAATAAGCACAGGGCGGTGCTGGCTATGAGGGAAGTCCGTCAGGACCCTTCTAGAGGCTGTCAGTGGTTTATCGTTTGTATCCCTCGAAACAAAGCACAGATACGGGTTATAGTCGCAGTTCCATGCGGCTGATCTGAATGTCTCTCGGTCCTTGGCATCAAAGACCAGATATGTATTTTGTTCCTCCGACCAATCGACCAGCATGTCTCCATTGCTATTATTCGTACTGTATTTCCACATTTCGTGGTGGCTATCATAGTCCCCAACGTATACGCTTGGGTATGGGTGGATCTTTATCACTTCAGCCGGCCGTGTAGTAGCAGGAGGTTTATAGATGTTAGTTACTGTAACTTCTCCTATTTTGATGACAACTTAATGGATATCATTTGCAATGGAGGCTTCAACTAGAAAGGCGTCCTCTATGTCCCCACGCACATATGTCGCAACGCCATAGTGTCTGTCATACGTGGCTCCAAGTAGATCCTTCCTCTAGCTTCAAGTTGGTCTCTATTTTCAGCATGAGTTTCCTGTATGGCTACCAGGTCAATGTCGTTATCGTGTAAAATTGTCTGCAATGCTTGACATTTTGCTCTGCTTATGCCCTCAATGTTGAAATGGCAGACAGTCTGGAACCGCGCGGCCGCTACGGTCGCAGGTTCGAATCCTGCCTCGGGCATGGATGTGTGTGATGTCCTTAGGTTAGTTAGGTTTAAGTAGTTCTAAGTTCTAGGGGACTGATGACCTCAGATGTTAAGTCCCATAGTGCTCAGAGCCATTTGAATCATTTGAAATGGCAGATTCGGATGCATGGTCCGAGATCCTTAGCCAGTTGGTCCCTAAGAGGACCGTAGCTTTACACCCCAGGGTGTCCTAAAAAGGTTGCGACAAACATCGAGAGTGTCTTGAGAAACAGACCTAGGGTAGTAAACAGTGTTCAGAAACGTCATCCAATGACGCTACAGAGCGTCGAAGTTATAGGTGCCGGCTCCTGCAACTAGGCAGAAAACGTGACTGTACACTTACGAACCGTAGGCGGAACGTCTCGCAATGTTGTTTGTTATTTTGTGATCACGAATGATTGACACGATCGCCTATTGAAGAAGATAGAGTTACCTGGTGCATAAGAATGCGATTTTTGTTGCCTCAGTTGATGGCGGTTGTGGATATAGGTTTCCATCTGTAGTTTATTTTTCCACTGGAACTCTCTAAAATCTGTAAAGTTTTTCCGTACACAGTAGAAAAATAAACTGCAGATCAAAACACATTTCCGGAACCGTCATCCACCGAGGCAGTTGGCCACTGCATTCATAGGAGACAAGACCTTCTACGCAGCAGCTAGCTCCATCTTCGCCAGTGGTAATCAGTCGCGATCACTGAATAACAAACAACATTTCGCCTATGCTCCGCCAGCGTACGAGGTTACGTTTGCTACCGAAGGGGTGCCCTAGTGGCCCGAATATTCGACGCTCTGTAGCATCCTTGGATGACGTTTTCGGACACGGGTTCTATGCCCGGCTTGTTCCTCGAGGCGCTCTCTACAAATCCTCCAAATTTGTCGCATTGTTTTTGGGACACCCTGGGTATGTGAAAATTTTATTATAATGTTCTAGAAGTTTACGAGGAAGGCAGGGGATCACAGCTGTTACACACAATCAGCCATTATTAAAAATACTTAAATAACGCCATTTTATTGAAACATGGTTCGGTAGTTGGTTTGGAGACGACTGGATATGTCGGTCGGCGGGGCATCTACATTACTAAATCTGTTACCCTGTCCTACTCCAGGTTGCCTCTCTAACAGCTTCCGGCGGCAATAAAATTTTGATTTTCAATATTTTGTATGATCATTGAACGAATTTATAGATGTCAAATGCTGTCACAATCTATTCATTAACAGTTGCAATCTTACCTCAACATGTTTCACGCTATCGTATCCCCGGTGGCTCATACTCGACTCTACCAATTATGCTACCAGCAATACACTAACGTGTGATGTATCGCACGTCAGCCAGACGAAACGAACAGCTGTGAAAACAATAATTCCGCGTGACCCTTCAACGACAGAGCTTTCTGAGCAAATAGAATGTCACATAACCTGCGATTAATTTAGTGTAAAGTTATTTTACGTTATTTCTCGTTGTCTCCAAAGAACGAACTTTCAAAATAAAAGGTCAATATATTAAAATGGTAGCGTATGGTGTTTGAATGCACGAGCCGCTCAACAGCGAGAGACGCAGTAATTGTCAGTGTTGGCTTGAACCTATTAAAAGTTTCACTCAATAAAATTCAAGTATTAATGTTAGAAACTGCGACTTAGCGCAAGTCACGACGTCCAAATTCCGCGGTCTATATTCACCCAGTATTTCAAAATGAGACTACTTATTGACTTGCAACAAACTTTACACGTGATCTCAAACCTTCTCGAAACATTTTTGTTGCGGATATCTTCCTTCAAAATTATGAGAGGAAAAAAAGTTTATCGCTTACCTCGTTTTCACTTCTCGTGCAGTAAAATATCCGCATCAGGCAGGACATTTTAATTTATATCTATATCTATACTTAATGTTATAATCTATTAACAACGTGTTTTGCATTTAGTATTCACATAAAGCACTGAATATACAGGTAAAATTATATACAGGTAAAATTATATCATTATATGACGCATAGTTCACGAGATATAACGTAATAAACACTGCATTGTGTGAATAACCAACTTTTCTTAAACCAATGTGCAAATTACTGAGACTATGTGTATGTGCCAGGGTTCGAGTCCCAGAAAGGGCACCACCATTGTGAATTCCCCGAAAATTACCGCGTGGGGTGGCGGGTTGGGACGTCAGAAAAGATTTGCGACAAAGAGATTACAGCTATTTTTGAAATTCTCACCATTTTTGAATTTCCCGCCAAAATTCAAAATTCCCGCCAAAATCAGAAAATCCTGCCAAAATAAGAAAATCCCATCAATAGGGCAGGTTGGGGAGGGGGACAGGGACGGGCGGGAAGGGGAAAGGAGAGGGGGAGAGGAGGGGGAAGGGATCCACATGCTGGCAGCAGAAAACCCATGACGTCCTGCTCAAAACTGGAGTGGTACTAGCTTCGCCCCACTACTATTGCCTGCAGTGCCTCTTCTGGGTTCATCACCATATCGATTGGATGCTAGACGACTGGAAATCCGTGGCATGGTCAGGTGAGTCCCGATTTCAGTAGGTAAGAGTGTGGCGCAGGTCACATAAAGCCATGAACCCAAGTTGTCAGCATGGCACTGTGCAAGCTGGTGGTGGCTCATAATGAAGTGGGCTGTGTTTAAATGCAGTGGACTGTGTCCTCTGGTCCAACTGAACTGATCATTGACTGTAAATGTTTATGTTTGGCTACTTGGAGAGTATTTGCAGCCGTTCATGAATTTTATGTTCCCAAACAACGATGTCATGTCACCGAGGTACAGTTATTCGCAATTGGTTTGAAGAACATTCTGAACCATTCGAGTGAATGATTTGACCACGCAGATCGTGCGACATGAATCCCATCATATATTTATGGGGAATAATTGAGAGGTCAGTTTGTGCCACACTTTCACAATTATGGACGGCTGTAAAGGCGGCATGGTTCAATATTTCTACGAGGGACTCAACGACTTGTTGAGTCCATGCCACGTCGAGTTACTGTACTACATCGAGCAAAAGGAGGTTCCACACGACATTAGTAGGTATGCCATGGGTCTTGTCACCAGAGTGTACATTTAATGTTACCCTGTTGCATGAGCTGGGTTTTCAGAGTCACTAGACACTTCCATCCCACTTTTCATTTTTACTTTCATCATTTGCTTGGCTCGTCTACTACATTTCATCATTTGCACCTTTACTCCGAATTCATGGTCAGCAGTAGGGGAACCTCTGTAAAAGGTCTGTATCAGACTGGTACTGGCAGTACGCTTCATTTGAGGCATTGAGAAAGATTATGGTACTGATTATAGTAGTTAATGTTAGCACGATGAGAAGCTACAAGTCAAGATCTCGTCGCTCCACAGCCACCAGGATATGGAAATGCTAATAAATGGAAAGCGTTGAACAAAGAAACTAGCAGAGCACTTCCCCAAGTATTGATAGTGCAGAGGGGGGGGGGGGGGTGTCGCTCAGCCAGTGGGAGGCGTCTTCATAGCAGTGGTTCAAAACTGGGAGACGTTGGCCCCAGGATTCGCCATGTTCTTCTCCTGGTAGGCGGAGGTCCCAGGGTGCAGGTGTCTCGACGACAGGTGTCCTTGATACCGTTCATAAAGTGCTTGTTAAAGTTACCTTTGATAGTAGAAGGCTTGAAAACGTAGTTTTCTTTTTTTTTTTTACCTTCGACCGATTAGCTCGTTGGAAGTGCACAGCTAAGAGTGGCACTGGCCCAGTGTGGCACATTTGCATTTAGCAGATCGCTTAAATGTTCCTCAGTAAAAAGATCGAGCAAAATAATTTATTGTTATGTACGATTTCATAAAGTTTTTGTTGGAATTGACGATCTTTTCTTTCAATGCTACTGCTGGGCGCTCTTGGCGCAGAAGTCTGTAAGTGGCTTAAGATATTTAACTTCAAGATTAATTACTTTTCAATCACTTATGGATGTTTGCTATATGTGTGGTAAAATAATCTGAGTAGTTTAACGTGATTAATTTCGTTATTTCACTGGCTTCTCTTTGGAACTTGAGATTGCTTAACGGTTCGTACCACGTGTTGGTAACATATAAGTTCAGATATTGGTGGAATCCAGCAAAAATGTTTGCTACACTAATTATTTAACAGATCTTAAATCAGCCTGAGAAGTTTAAACGAGTCAGTTTTGGTATTTCGAGGGTTTTTCTTTGTAGCTTGAGACTGCGTAACGGTTCGTAACATGTGTTGACAACGAACATTAAATTTCAGAGATTGAGGGGGGGGGGGGGGTTGGGGGGGGGGGAAGGGAATCCAGTAAGAATATTTGTTGTACTAATTATTTAACGGATTTTAAATTAAAATGACATAATTCTCTGGAATTAATTATTGAATTTACGACCAGTTTTCTTTGCACCTAGTGAGAATGCGTGTTTCGCGCTAAGCGCGGAAGCCAGTCCTCAAAGTGGTCATTGCTCACTAGCTTATTTCCCTACCGACGTTTAACAGTTGTGAAAGGTGATAGTTGCTCAATGATGTGATTTGTTTTATCATGATTATCTTAGGTCTGTTCTTTGTGATGAGTGGTAGTACCAAATGGTTACCTACGTGTGATTACGCATGCCTTGTGCACAATCCAGAGGTCTAGGAGTCGATAGTATTATAGTGAATAGTATAATAGTGATCTCCAGTATGTAATTACTACCGTGTATTAAACTGTGTGTTTGCATTGATTTGGTAACTACGATGTTTTAAGGTAAACATTAATTTTTGATTTAGTAGAGATTATAAGAAAACAGAAAATATCAAGGCATGCAACTCTAGTTATTGCCTTTAGCGGGGACTGATGAAGAGTGATAGAGTGGCTATTTTTGTGGTCATTTACACCTTAGGTGGAAATACGTAAAATTAAACAGCAATCAGCTCCTTATTAAAGCAATTTAAATGAATTCTTGCCCTCACAGAGGCCGCTCCAGTGATACGTTGTAAAAAAATTGACCAAACGGAACGACATTCCACTAGTCTCGGACGCCTTGGCGGCCACTTAATACCAATAGTTAGAGCATAGCGGTTAACCTATAGAGTGTTTACATGCTAATGAGTGTTGAGTTTAACGACCACTATTCACCATTTATCGTAATCCTTCCTCCATTACCTAATAGTGTGACACCATAACGGTAATTACAGGAGACCACATAAACTCTCAACTGGGAACCAAAATATGTAGTAAAGTAAACAAATGATTCATCTTAAGCTTTATCTCAATTAAATGCTATTATCAGAAGTTTTAATGGACATTAATGCTATTATTAGAAGTTTAACGTAAGTAAATGCTATTGTCGGAAGTTTTATACAAGATCAGAACACATATGAAATAAATACGATTTTCTTGTCTGATTTCCTGTAGTGTTCTTGAGGTAATAGTAACCTCCAGCCATTTCGTCTTAAGTGAATTATATAACAATAATAATAATTAAATGCGTAGGAAAATTAAATGATTAATTTTGGGCAAAAGCAAAAACTTAACCCCCTCTATTCTGCTTGTTCTGACTGCACAGGTACCGCGAGCGGTGCATATCATTATATTAATTCTGAGTAAATAACAAAAGGGAATTCAATTAGTAACTTTTTCTTTATTTATTTAGGCTGACAGAAATAATAAAAGGAAAAGTATGCTGTCCTTAGTCACGACAAACTGAAAAAGGTAGCCTAAGTTTTATAATCAGTATAATTAAAAGGCTAAATAAGACCCACCGATGCCTATACACCACATAATAAAATAAATGAGGACAATGATGAATAATAAGCTGTAAGGTTCTTAAGCAAAGGCAGGAGGAAAAACAGCAACGAGAAGTAGGGGGTAAGTTTGCAATACCTTTTGAAAACGGCTTAATAACATCCATAGTACCTATAGCAGCATGTGGTGGTGTTTATGAACCTCTTTCAAGTCGAGACAAATTTTACACAGACTGCATCGCTCTTTTTATGCCTAATAAAATCTGCAGTCAAAACTCCATGCCCGTGTGCCTAGCCATTTCCAAGGAAAAAATTGTCAATTTGTCCATTGCCAGCTTCGATAGCGACTGCATTCCATCAGGAATTAAGTAACAGTTCCAACAATCACAAATAGAAGCTAATTTTTAAAAAGCGTTTCTTTTCAAGGCCTGTAAGCTTCTCTTCAGGCGTTGCTTCCGTTTACATCTTCGTTGAAGTTTTGATCAGTGCAGTCCAAATGAGATGCCAAATGTAGTTAAGTCTTCGTTTTTTTACCATAGTTTTATTAACCCTTCGTTACTGTGCTCGCGTTTTACACACACCACTCGATGTTTCTCTCAATGATGTCATGAGATGGCGTACATCTACATCTACATCCATACTCCGCAAGCCATCTGACGGTGTGTGGCGGAGGGTACTTTGAGTACCCCTAGCGGTTCTCCCTTCTTTTCCAGTCTCGTATTGTTCGTGGAAAGAAAGATTGTCGGTATGCCTCTGTGTGGGCTCTAATGTCTCTGATTTTATCATCATGGTCTCTTCGCGAGATGTACGTAGGAGGGAGCAATATACTGCTTGACTCCTCGGTGAAGGTATTTTCTCGAAACTTCAACAAAAGCCCGTACCGAGCTACTGAGCGTCTCTCCTGCAGAGTCTTCCACTGGAGTTTATCTATCATCTCCGTAACGCTTTAGCGATTACTAAATGATCCTGTAACGAAGCGCGCTGCTCTCCGTCGGATCTTCTCTATCTCTTCTATCAACCCTATCTGGTACGGATCCCACACTGGTGAGCAATATTCAAGCAGTCGGCGAACAAGTGTACTGTAACCTACTTCCTTTGATTTCGGATTGCATTTCCTTAGGATTCTTCCAATGAATCTCAGTCTGGCATCTGCTTTACCGACGATCAGCTTTATATGATCATTCCATTTTAAATCACTCCTAAACCCTACTCCCAGATAATTTATGAAATTAACTGCTTCCAGTTGCTGACCTGCTATATTGTAGCTAAATGATAAAGGATCTTTCTTTCTGTGTATTCGCAGGACATTACACTTGTGTACATTGAGATCCAATTGTCATTCCCTGCACCATGCGCCAATTCGTTGCAGATCCTCCTGCATTTCCGTACAATTTTCCATTGTTACAACCTCTCGATATTCTACAGTATCATCCGCAAAAAGCCTCAGTGAACTTCCGATGTTATCCACAAGGTCATTTATGTATATTGTGAATCGCAACGGTCCTACGACACTCCCCTGCGGCACACCTGAAATCTCTCTTACTTCGGAAGACTTCTCTCCGTTGAGAATGACATGCTGCGTTCTGTTATCAAGGAACTCTTCAATCCAATCACACAATTGGTCTGATAGTCCATATGTTCTTACTTTGTTCATTAAACGACTGTGGGGAACTCTATCGAACGCCTTGCGGAAGTCAAGAAGCACGGCATCTACCTGGTAACCCGTGTCTATGACCCTCTGAGTCTCGTGGACGAATAGCGCGAGCTGGGTTTCACACGATCGTCTTTTTCGAAACCCATTCTGATTCCTACAGAGTAGATTTCTAGTCTCCAGAAAAGTCATTATACTCGAACATAATAGGTGTTCCAAAATTCTACATCTGTTCGACATCCGTTCTTGAAAACGGGGATGATCTGTGCCCTTTTCCAATCCTTTGGAACGCTACGCTCTTCTAGAGACTTACGGTACACCGCTGCAAGAAGGGGGGTAAGTTCCTTCTCGTACTCTGTGTAAAATCGAACTGGTATCCCATCAGGTCCAGCGGCCTTTCCTCTTTTGAGCGATTTTAATTGTTTTTATATCCCTCTGTCATCTAATTTGGTATCTACCATTTTGTCATCAGTGCGACCATCTAGAGAAGGAACTACAGTGAGACAGCTTTGGAAAAAGACGTTTAGTATTTCGGCCTTTAGCCTGTCATCCTCTTTTTCAGTACCAGTTTGGTCACAGAGTGTCTGGACATTTTGTTTTGATACAATTTTCACGTGAACACTTCTGTATCGTAGCTTTCTTTTACAAGCTGTAAATAACATTGTTGTATTTAACGTCAGCGTATCTTCGTTTGAGGAGGGAGAAAGATTCTTTTTTCATCATTCAATTATCTAGTAAAACTTTTTCTGAGTTTCCCTAGCAGTTTCGGTTTTCGCGGTGTAAAGTATGTTTAAATATGGCACGAACCTAAATATTAGGTTGCGCTACAGGTCACTTTGTTACCACAACCTTTATTTGGCATTCATATTCGTTGGCTTCGCCAACTCTCAACCGAATTATCACATTTCGACCTAACACCAACCTCTGGGAAAACTGCAAATTCTCAATCACTGATTTGTGTTCCTTGCACACCCCTTGCGTATAAAGTGCTTCAATAATAAAGAAGGCACTGAATGAATATAGATTGCTCTATAAAGCAAACTTAACATTTCAACAGAAATTAAGACAGAGTAAGTCTACTCATTACTTCTCTAATTTTTTGCAGTATGAGCATTAAGAATAAGAAAACATTCTCTCTTCCTAACTATTCGTGGTAGGGCAGTGGAATTCTTACTGCTCACCCGTAATTTGAAGCATGACTACATATCAAGATATTAACAAATACAGTTAGTTAATATACAAAAGCGAATTCCACGGCATTTGTGAAGAAGACCTTGAAAGGTGGCTACACTGAGCCACTGCGCCAGAGATTCCGCCAAAGAGTATTATTCAGCCGCCTCCACAGTGCTTGGGGAGAGCTCGTGGTAGTCAGTGCCTGTCGAGGTCACGTGGTAGTCAGTGCTTGTTAAGAACTCGTAGCAGAGAGTGCTTGTTGAGATGTGCTAGTGAAAAGTGGTTGCTGAGATGTCGTAGGGAAGAGTGCTTGCTGAGATGTGATACTGAAAAGTTCTTGTTGAGATGTGATAGTAACGAGTCGGTGTGGAGAGATTGTAATGTCTAGAGTGCTTTCCATCAATATAAATGAAGGTAAAAATTTTTTTTTATTTTTCTCTCTCATTATTTCAGTGTCCTAAATAATGCGTCATTACAGGTTCAGTCAACAAAGCATCTGGCGTGTGTTCTTGTATTAGAGTGTAATTCTGCTTTCCTTACGCAATTATAGTATTTCTATTTTTTAATTACTTCAGTATAAATGATATTTAAAATTTCTTGTCTTGTTGAAGAAGAACCGTGCCAGATGTGTACGTTGAGTCATACTTCCACACACAGAACAGTTATACTTGTGCTTTGGCTTTGTAGGTTTTATAGTTGCTGGGGACTTAATTAATTAATTGTGTTAACGAAAATTTTCATTTCATTCTTTGTTGTTGTTCTATGCAGTCAGATTGCGTAATAATACTAGTCAGGGCCAACCGTTTACGAGACACAGCGTAATCGGACTTACAGCTAAACTAAAAACTTAAAAATTATTTTCATTTTATTTAATTAAGCTCCCATGCACGTGGCGACCGCTGCTTCGGATCGTCCCTTGGAATCTTCTGATTGTAAAAATAGTAGACAGTAGTATTGTTGTAGTAATTTGTAGTTTAGTAATTGTAGTCTATATTGCATGTGTAGATTTGGTAATTGGCATTCTTCTAATGGTATTTTTCAAAATTTATTTTTTGTTGTTGTCTTGTCTACGGGTTTGACAATTTAGTGCAATTATTTCAATTGTTCGATTGATCGTGTTTGAGGGAGACATTTCATGTAAATGGTATTGCTGGAGATAAGGAGGCATTGTGTGTAATTTTCGCACAGTGACGAGTTTTGTATATTTTGTAAATGATTACGCGATCGATGAAAAAGGCAAAAATGATGAATAGTGAGAACGACGAAATTGTTAACATGGCGAACTCGCCAACAGGGGAAAACAGTATGAAGGATAATGAAGGGGAAAACAATGTAATAAGTCGGGAAAATAGTCCGGAACCATTTCAAAATTTTTCACAATCAAAAAATTTTCAGAATCCGAGATTAACGACAGAAGATTCTGGAATAGTATCGAACACAGATAGCTTTATGGCTATGCAGAAGGAAGTTAGTTTTGCGGGAAATGTTAGGGGCGAAAAGAATTTTGAACCATTTAATATGGAGCAGTTGATGGGTGCAATATTAAATTTGGGATCTGAATTAAAAACAGTGGGATCACAAATAGGAACAATTAAAACTGAGATAGGAACAATTAAAACTGAGATGGGAACAATGGGATCACAGATAGGAACAATTAAAACAGAGATGGGAACTTTACGATCTGAATTAAAAACTGATATGGGAACAATGGAAACACAGTTAGGATCTGAATTAAAAACAGAGATAGGGACAATTAAAACTGAGATGGGAACAACGGAAACACGGTTAGACTCACGAATAGGGACATGTTTCAAAAATATGAAAGATGAATTAAAGAAAGAAATCAGAGAAGAAGTACAACCGATTTTGAATTCTCCCAATAGCAGATTAATTGCAGTAGAGATTAGACAAAAGGAACAGGATAGAGAACAGGAAGAAAGAGATCGCGTGATAGTACAAAAATTTTCAGAGTTAAATTTACAACGTGCACACGATAAGAAAGAAATATTTGAGAGAATCGAGGAATCCGTACCAAATGACAGATTAAATAATCTAACACAACAATATGAACAGTTAGCTACCACATGTGTTAATACTGAAACCCGAGTCGCGACACTTACGGAAGACATAAATAAACAGAAAGAACAAATAGGTGATTTATCGGAAATAGTTGAGGAGATTTCAGATAAATTGACAAGTCTTAGTTTTAATGGGGACAGAGATTCGGATGATACAGCTCCATTACCATTTGCAGAAACCGAAGAGTACCAGAACATAAATAGACATGTTGAAAATCAGGGAAAATTTTCATGAACGCGTTAAAAGGGAAGTTGAGGCATTACGAAAGCAAGTCAAACAAATTGAAGGCGAAATCGTAGGAATAGACAGCAAAAGAAATATGGAATCACAGATAGCAGAGGGGTTTGAAGAAAGTAATTTGTTTCATGTACGGGATGCAACAAGAGAGCGCCAGGCGCGTGAATTTAACAATAATCGTCATTGTGACTGGGACAGACGCGGTAGGTCTTTGTCGCCACGAGGCGAAAACTTTGACTATAAACACTTTTTGGCTGTTCGGAAATTTAAGATCTTTCGTAATTCTAAGGATGACATACATCCATGTTCATGGCTAGATCAATTTATGTACGCACTTCCGCCAAATGTGCCACAAAGTCACAAACTAGAAATTATGTGCGGCTATTAATGTCCTCAGGGGATTCACTACTCTAAGTGAATATGTGCCGTAGCGAGCATAGGGCCCCGAGCTGTAGTGGTGCTATTTCCCTTTTAGTTTTCTGCACCGCTGCCTACTCTTTTACTATTCTTTGCATCTGTCAAACCAACTCTTCGACTATCAATCTATCTAGTGAGTAAGTAAACAATAACCGGATTTGACAATTTACCCAAATGTGATTTCGTAAATTACCATTTGGACTTACTGTATCTTCAGCAGCATTCATTCGTAGCTTAAACGAAATGTTACCTGTTTATCTTCGTGACAATATTACTTCGTATGTTGACGACTTTCTTATGGCTAAACGTTCTTGGAGTGAGCACAACAAAATTTGGATTCATTATTACGTATTTTTGCAAGAGTTGGCATTACAGTGAACTTAGAAAAATCTGAATTTGGTCGTTCTTAGGTGAAATTTCTCGGTCACATTATTTCTACAGAAGGTATTCTTCCTGATCCAGAAAAATTAGACGCTGTTCGTAATTATGCTGTTCCTACCACAAAACGTGAGGTTCGTAGTTTCCAAAATTTTTGTGGAATGATATACTTTTGAGAAACTAACAGCTAGATGTAAACATGCGGAGAGTACAAGGATACCGCGCTGTGTTTTGGCGGCGGCACATACTCAAAGCAACAGTCAAGTCTGCGCGCCGCACAAGGCAGTCGTTGACCGCAAACAATTACTTCCTACGTCACGCGCCTACAGCTGATCGAGCGCTCAGTGCGAATGCACTGACAGCTGTAAACAAATACACAGTTTAATTTCTCCGATTAAATTCAGTATAAAGTGACTTGATGAATTATGTTATTAACATTCAGTATTTTTCAGGATACGGTTCTATAAAATATTTAAGAACTTCAGGTAAATTCTGTGCGTGTTTGACGTTAAGACGACTTGCTATCGAGAAATTTTCAGGAAGAATGTAATTTCCAAGAAGAAACTAATAAACTAAAAAGGTAACTATTAATTGAGTTTATTTTTCAGGTAACATATTTCCACTTAGGTACGTACTTTAGACGTAATTTGCTGCTCGCGATTACGTGATTCATACTTTGTGCTAAATTTCATGTTCTATGAATTTACTTGTGAAGCGACGTGCTTGCGTACGTTAACTGATTTTGACAATGATTATTAATGAACTGGGTTGTAACTTGTGTATATTATGCGTCGCTTGGCTGCACTGCTTTTTCACTGATGTCATATTTTTCTATTATGTGCATGCTGTGCTTATTTATTTAAATTATAATTGTCACCTGATTAATTGTGCTGATGTGGTTAGGTATGTAAGTTATACTTTGTGATTTATCTGCTTGCGCCTTCATGTTTACTTATTAAGAAGACATATGAACATTTATTTGCTTATGCTAATATGATGCTAATGACCTGTTTATTACGTAAGATATATGTTTACTGCTATGCGTATGGATTGCATATTTATACATTTCTGTTTGTTGTCATAATTGCTCTTTAATTTGGTATATAGAAATGCTGATATACTGTGTACAAACATAGAGTTTAGGTCACACCATTGTATTAATTATAGATTGTTTGCTTGGGAGAGCCTCGTTGTAAGAACTGTGCTGCATCCACTTGTTGACATTCTGTTCTCTACTGGTATATTTACTCGCTATTGCTTGTTTTGCTTACGCTCAGTGGCCTATATTTTTAAGATAAGAAAATGAATTGCTATAATTCGACGAACGACATTAGTACAAGAAACTTCATAGAAGTCACATGAGCTGAGGTTTTATGGAAGCTGTATAAATTTATGCTAATAGGAAGGAAGCTAACGACATGACATACCAAAACTAGGTTTAGACCATTGACAGTTATTACATGGCATTTTTCGTGAGCAATTGAAATAGGAAGTGACACTTGACACAAGAAATACTCCACATGTTTGCTTCTGTTTGCCATAATTCTTGAAGTGGTGTACACACTGTGAAATATTATGATCATTCACACTCCGTAATCGTACTTAATTACTGAGAATTATTCGAACTAAGTCTGTTAGAGGTCATGTATGCATTTCTTTTGTTTATAATTCATAATGAGTAGAAGATTTGGGTCAGATGGATTACACAGAGGTTGTGTGTTGACAATGTGTCTTCGGATTGTATAGGATGATGAGGTTTGCATTAGGATTTTATCTGTACTTGTTCGAGGAGACTGACTAGAGGAAAGAGTTGTTATGGAAGTGAAATGATATTGGTAATAAGGTTTATATGTATCGACGTATTGGAGAGGTATTATTGAGGTATTGAGATTATATGAAGTTGATGATTATTGGAGTTTTTGTGGACAAGAGGTAAGGTAAATGATATTGATGATAAGATTTATATGTATCGACGTAAGAGGTATTATTGAAGTATTGGGATTATGTGATGCTGATGATTATTGGAGTTTTGGTGGATAAGAGGTAAAGTAAGTGAGGTGCATATTTTTTTTGTTGGTCTATATGGAACAAGTGTAAGTAGGCTGTTTAGGTTTTTTTTATTGGTAACGCCACCTCTGTATGAAAATCACTGGCTGTGCTGTGTGCAGTCTGTGGCTGCTTTGCATTGTTGTAATACTCGCCATTGTAGTGTTGGGCAGCGGCAGCTGGATGTGAACAGCGCGTAGTGTTGCGCAGTTGGAGGTGAGCCGCCAGCAGTGGTGGATGTGGGGAGAGAGATGGCGGAGTTTTGAAATTTGTCATGAACTGCTGTATTTATATATGATGATATCAAGGTAAATACATTGTTTGTTCTCTATTAATATCTTTCATTTGCTAACTATCCCTATCAGTAGTTAGTGCCTTCCATAGTTTGAATCTTTTATTTAGCTGGCAGTAGTGGCGCTCGCTGTATTGCAGTAGCTTGAGCAGCGAAGATTTTTGTGAGGTAAGTGATTTGTGAAAGGTATAGTTTAATGTTAGTCAGGGCCATTCTTTTGTAGGGAATTTTGAAAGTCAGATTGCGTTGCGCTAACAAAATATTGTGTGTCAGTTTAAGCACAGTCTTGTATAAATTGTTCAAAGGGGACGTTTCACAAGGAGGATGAAGATAGCAGACTAGAACACTAAAGTAGAAGGAAGATTGTCTACACACGCTTGTTAAATCAATAAGCAGTACATATTTTTTTTTTTTTTTTGGAGAGAGGAAGTAATTGCATATCTTGGCTCACTGACAGTTGTTCAGCAACCGTACATTTTGATCTGGCTTGGCAAACATTGGTCTTGACATGATGACTAAGACGTTGACTTAACTATTATTGACTGTTATACATTGCTGCCACTATTACTTGATACACAAGATGAACATCAATTTTGACAGAATTGCATTTACACAGTTAACACTATTCAATTACACAGTAGTACTTAATGTGGATGAAAGATGAGTGAGTGTGTTTTGTGTGTTTTCCTTTCCTAATCCTACCCACCTATCTCCTAAATATTATTTTATTTGTTTGTAGTGGCTTGCACTGACACCCATAAATATTATAGGTTTACTGATATTTGAGTATTTGTAATAGTTAATATGACAATTATCTGATATCATTTGTGTGTTTATTAGAATTTGTATGTTTAGTGTAAGAGCATTGTAAAAGCATTTGTGTGTGTATTCAAACTATTGTTCATGCTTGAACTGTCTGATTAGTGATGGTGAATATTATGATCTGTTACCTGCACTTTTCAACATAATGGGTGCCACTTAGGAATGATTAATTTCTGCTGATGAACTGTGTGATCAGTGATAGTAAATATTATGGACTGTTACTTGTACTTTTTCTACATGATTGGTGCCACTAGGACATGTTTAATTTCTGCTAATAAACTCTGATGAACAGTGTGATCAGTGATAGTGAATATTATGGATGCTCTCTGGACCTGCTCATCATTGCTAGGTGCAACTGATGGACTGCTTCTACTGACATAATGTCACTTGTCGCTGTGTGTACCTGTTCAACATTGCTGGGTGCCACTAATGAACTGCTTCTACTGAAATAATGTCACTTGTTGCTGTCTGCACCTGCTCAACATTACTAGGTGCCACTGATGGACTGCTTCTACTGAAATGATGTCACTTGTTGGTGTCTGCACCTGTTCAACATTGCTGGGTGCCACTAATGGAACTGCTTCTGCTGAGAAATGTGACTTGTTGCTGTGTGTACCTGCTCAACATTACTGGGTGCCACTGATGGACTGCTTCTACTGAAATGATGTCACTTGTTGCTGTGTGTACCTGTTCAACATTGCTGGGTGCCACTGATGAACTGCTTCTACTGAAATAATGTCACTTGTTGCTGTGTGTACCTCTTCAACATTGCTGGATGCCACTGATGAATTGCTTCTACTGAAATAATGTCACTTGTTGGTGTCTGCACCTGTTCAACATTGCTGGGTGCCACTGATGAACTGCTTCTACTGAAATAATGTCACTTGTTGCTGTGTGTACCTGTTCAACATTACTGGGTGCCACTGATGGACTGCTTCTACTGAAATAATGTCACTTGTTGCTGTGTGTACCTGTTCAACATTACTGGGTGCCACTGATGGACTGCTTCTACTGAAATAATGTCACTTGTTGCTGTCTGCACCTGCTCAACATTGCTGGGTGCCACTGATGGACTACTACTACTGACATAATGTCACTTGTTGGTGTTTGCACCTGTCAACATTACTGGGTGCCACTGATGGACTGCTTCTACTGAAATAATGTCACTTGTTGGTGTTTGCACCTGTTGACCATTGCTGGGTTGGAATTATCAACTATTTGTTTTTTTTTTGAATAATTAAAAGTATTTTATGTAAACATTTGTATAAACTGATTTTTTGTGTATTGTGTGAACTATTATGTAAAGTCATATGTATGAAAAGAATTTGTATTGCTTACTGTATTTTATATAGTAGGTTATTGAAAGGTCAGTGCAAAGCCAAAAATTTTAACTACTTATGTGATATTTAGGTATTAATATCATCTTTTATTTTTGTCTGTATTTTTGTGGACGAATTTGGTGATATTTTCACCACCAATGCTGGCAAAAATACCATCAAATTCTGGCCTGTGGAGGAGGGGCATATGAAAGGTGGCTACACTGAGCCACTGGGCCAGAGATTGCGCCAAAGAGTATTATTCAGCCGCCTCCACAGTGCTTGGGGAGAGCTCGTGGTAGTCAGTGCCTGTCGAGGTCTCGTGGTAGTCAGTGCTTGTTACAACTCGTAGCAGAGAGTGCTTGTTGAGATGTGCTAGTGAAAAGTGGTTGCTGAGATGTCGTAGGGAAGAGTGCTTGCTGAGATGTGATACTGAAAAGTTCTTGTTGAGATGTGATAGTAACGAGTCGGTGTGGAGAGATTGTAATGTCTAGAGTGCTTTCCATCAATACAAATGAAGGTAAAATTTTTTTTTATTTTTCTCTCTCATTATTTCAGTGTCCTAAATAATGCGTCATTACAGGTTCAGTCAACTAAGCATCTGGCGTGTGTTCTTGTATTAGAGTGTAATTCTGCTTTCCTTACGCAATTATAGTATTTCTATTTTTTAATTACTTCAGTATAAATGATATTTAAAATTTCTTGTCTTGTTGAAGAAGAACCGTGCCAGATGTGTACGTTGAGTCATACTTCCACACACAGAACAGTTATACTTGTGCTTTGGTTTTGTAGGTTTTATAGTTGCTGGGGACTTAATTAATTAATTGTGTTAACGAAAATTTTCATTTCATTCTTTGTTGTTGTTCTATGCAGTCAGATTGCGTAATAATACTAGTCAGGGCCAACCGTTTACGAGACACAGCGTACTCGGACTTACAGCTAAACTAAAAACTTAAAAATTATTTTCATTTTATTTAATTAAGCCCCCATGCAACCTGTTGTAACTTCTTGTCAGCAACGAAAATACTCTTCTTGAGCAAGTGGGGCATTTGACTGGAGAAGCTACAGGGACTGTCCATAACAATCACCTCATTACTTGCAGTTTTATGTTGTGTTTTCCCGTCGTACTGCAGTTTAAAAGAAGTTTTCCACCACGCGCGTTTCACTTTTATTTATAAAGCATCGTCCGTGTTCACTGGTGTCTCTTCCTCTTGTTTACATGTTTCTAAGTTCACTACTTTTTCATGCGTTGTTAATGGAGGTTGAAGTTGAGAAAAACCAGGTTGCATATTTACCTTTCGCGATTTCTCGAGTTTTAGAAAATCACTATTTGTTTTGTAGCCTTTTCAGATTTTTGCACTGTACTTCACAGCAGTTCTTTTCATAGAACTCGAACTGTAGTTTCAACTATTCCACACTCAACACATGTGCAAACATGTTTTTTCCGACTCCAACACGGAGGAGAAAACAGTGGCATTCAAAACATGTAAACGAGAGGAAGAAACACCAATGGTACGCGAAACACTTCTGGTGAAAAACTTCATTTAAACTGCAGTAAGCCTGTGACGGAAATAACAATAATAATTGGTACATAACATCTACCGCAGAAGATGGCTATGCAAATAAACATTCTATTTCCTTTGTTTCGAAACTATTCAAAAGTAATCAACAATTAGTTACAAATAAAGCAACTATGTCATTTCAAAGAGGAAAGCATCAGGTACTTTAAATCTATTTCTTCGCGGATTTTTGACTTCTGGTTCCCTTTACCGGAAGGACTGCGCTGCGATTGGCTGAGAATACACGTGGTGACGTCACAGACTAGTGCAAAGGCTTTCCTTCCATTAGAACTGCTACCGTGACGTGCTTTCTGTGATGTCCAGCAGACCATTACAAATTGTGGTGAGTTCAGGGTAATTGCTGTCTTTGAATGGAGTGTCATTTCTGTTCGTCTCACTGCGTGTTTATTTCAGTTACCTTCTGTACTGTACTGTACAGTCCAAGTTTCTCTGAGTTATGGTACTTGGCAGTGACACATCACGCGAAGGTTAGTTTCAAAAGCAGTGCTGGCTACCAGCCAGGCCGAGAGTAGTCTGATTTGGGGAACTCTGTGCTATTCGATGATATCTACGTATGCCAGGAAGACAAAATAAAAAGACTATTTTGTTTGAGCAAAAAAATTCAAAAAAGGTATTGACCAAGTTAGTTTTATACTTACTCAAAAGAAGATTTCGAGTTTCATTATAAAAAAAATAAAGAAACTATATGGAAACCACGACTATTATTTAACGAAGTGCAGAATCTTCACTGGATGTACCTTGTGGCGGAACCGGTTTATAGTATTTCGCGACTTTAATAACTTATAAATAAGATTTCAGGTAGATCAAAAAAATATAAAACCAGTTGCCTATTGTCAGCGTAACAATTCGTTTGATCTCAAAAATAATTATCCCGGCTGATATTTGTCACTCTGCTAAAGAAATCTCCACTTGACGTTGTGTAGAAACGTTGTCTAAAGTTGTATGAGTGGCACTAAATTGCATATCATTTATCATGTTTTATACAACTATTACTTAAGATGGAAGCACTTTTCTCTAGCAGAAGGAACATTTAGTCACAAAATACTACCCGCGGACAACACTGACGTATATCTCCTATTAAAATATTTCATGTAAATCGTCCAAAATAATTAGGCTTCATACATCAGCAAGTAAGAAATTGACATCACGAAACGTGGTGCGAGCAATATTTTTATAGATTCAATCTGAGGTGAATTCTGTCTTTTAAAGTAGATTCGGGACCACCGGTGCACATTTATTTCCATTCATTTGTATCTAACAACATTTATGTTTCTTAAAATTCTCGATTCAAAACTGCAGCGGACATATTTTTACTAAGATGGAGGCAGACAGGCGATAGTCAATTTGTCTATTGTTGTTGTCGATTTATTTTATATCAAGGTAATATATTTAGATAAAACTCTTTAAGCCTTTTATCTCTATTCTTTAGCATTTAAAATAATTTTCAATGATAAATACCATCATATTTTTTATACTAGCTACTAGTAAACTCCGCTGTAAGTTACTAGCGCTAACGGCTGCGCTAACGGCTGCGCTCCTAATTGAGGAGCTGAAAATCAACACTTAAAAACATTAATTAGATTGGATTACAATTGAAATAAATACAAATCCACATCTAGACAATAGCGACTCTATTTTTCAAATAATAATTAATGATATCGTTACAGGTTTTATCTTTACAGAACTCACACGTCTCAAGTCCGAACAGTTCATCGGTTAGCAGAGGAAGAACAACTGAACCAAAATTATCACAGATAACAAAAAAGATTATAATTGTCGTTGTCCATGAGTGTAGTTCCCCGATAATAATTTTAATTCACACAGAAATTAAATTATTACAAAAATAGTGAAATAATTATCGTCGTTTTTACACGATATAGCCCTTTTATACGTAGTATCGATAATATTTGTTGAAGTTTATTCACTTAGTTCATTTTGACATCTTGTGGCTAGAACACAGTGTCGTGGATATTACAACCTGTCGGAGCATTATTCACTCATGTTCAGAAAAAAAGAACTCTTTCACTGGCCAGAGATAGGACGTCCATACCCACAGGAGATACACTTAAGTACGTTCTGAAGAAATGATTCGCATTTGAACTATGTCGACCCTTGGGTTCAAGGTCAACATCTATATCGCGGCGCAATACCAGATACCGGTAAAATGTGCCTGCGGCACTCGTTGTCGCTATAAACCGAAGGTAATGGATCAGTGTGACTTGATCAGATGTGCAGGATGCCTCGCGGACGTATACACGAACCGTACCATCAAATCAGTGAGGTTGAAAGAAGGCGCATTATTGGCACGATAGAATGTGATGCATTCATACGAGAACTGCTCCTCGCATGAGACGAAGTGTTACGACAGTGGCAAGGGTGTGTGCAAAATGGTTCACGGAGGGTCCTACTACACGACAAAATGGGTCAGGTCACTTTAGCTAGACCACCGCCAGAGATCATCGAGACCGCATCCGAATGGCATTGCAGGACAGATGTGCGTCCTCATCGGCTCTGGCGCAACAGTGGAAAGGAGTAACACACAGTACACTGTCAGCGGTGACAGTTCGTAGCCGTTTATTACGGCACGCTTACGTGCGTGACGTCCACTTCTTCTGCTGCCTTTGGCGAATGTGCAGAAACGTGCTAGGCGGCACTGGTGTATGGAACGACGTCGCTGGGGACGGGAATGAAATGAGATAGGGTTTTAGGACAAATCCAGTTTCCGTTAGTTTGAAAATTATGGCGCATTTTGGATTGCCGCAGGCTAGGGCAGCGGCATCACAGTGATTGCGTTCGCACAACACATAAAGCGCCAGTTCAAGGCCTTTTGTTGTGGGGTGCTATTGGATAC
Organism: Schistocerca piceifrons; assembly: GCF_021461385.2. Taxonomy (NCBI): domain Eukaryota; kingdom Metazoa; phylum Arthropoda; class Insecta; order Orthoptera; family Acrididae; genus Schistocerca; species Schistocerca piceifrons. The sequence continues at coordinate 794,744,414 of NC_060140.1, forward strand.
AATCACAAATCACAGTTGGTGTGGGTCCAAGGCTCTGTGACCAGTGTGACCTTCGTGAATGACGTCTTGCGACTCGTAGCCGTACCCTTCTGCATAACATCCCAGACTCCATTTCTCAGCAAGATAATGCACGACCAAATGTTGTTCCACGTACACGTGCCTTCTTGGTGTCCTAGGATGTCAGACTTTTTCTCGGGTCCGCCAGATCACCAGACTTGTCGCCAATTGAAAATGTGTGGGATATAGTGAAACGACAGGTGCAGCGCTGTGATCCAATGTCAACCACCACAGATGAAGTTTGGAACGAGATGAATACAGCATGGATTTATATACCACATGAGGCCATCTGCGCCTTATACGCGTTGATGCCATCACGCATCGATCAAGTTATCAGGGCTCATAGCGGATACTGTGCCTACTAGACAGCAGAACCTATGCTGAACCGAGGTGACCGAAAAGCTAACCATTTCTTCAGAACATACTAATGTACATGTCCTGTGAATATGAACGTCCTACTTCTAGTCGTTCTGGGTGTTTTTTTTTATAAACATGCTTGTGTAGGTAAGAATTTAATTCTGGTAATGTGAGAAAAGTAGTTACGCAGTTAGGTGTGTGTGTTAAAATCGTTAGCAAAAGAAAATATTTTTTTATGCATGAAAATAATATCACCTTAAAAATGAGTAAATAATGTCATCTAGCAGAAACCAGTTATTCTGGACGATTCCGTGATAATGTTTCACCCTTTTGGGGATGACTGAGAAAGGTAAATACCCCAATTTGAGGTAAGGAACCTTTATCGAAAACTGTTCTAATATCTCAGACAGCGGACCTCTTCTACTGTAAGCTCTTTGCTTTCCATATTTTGGGAGGAGATACAAAGGATCAAAAGAAGAAAAAATTCTTTAGTAAACATAGGCTGTAAAATTCATACCTGAAGTGCGACGAGCACTTGGTCGGCAGAAGAGGTTTATTTCACATTATCAAAGATGAACAAGTTCTCTTAGGTCTTAAGACACGCACTTTAGAGTGCATGTTTACTGAACAGTAATTCTTGGTCTGGTCGATACTATCTCCTTTCAAAATAGGGGAAGCAAAGAGCTTGCAGTAGAAGAGGTCTACCGTCAGAGGTGTCAGAACGGTTTCGATTACAACTTTCAACTCACGTGTCAGTCGTTTTCGTACCAGGGTGACTGAAAGATAACATTGGTACAAGTTTAAACGTACTGCACTGTTTATTTATATGCACATTCTTTATTTCCTGCAAGGAAACAAGGAGGACGAGCCTGATTACCTGGAAGTCATGATGCAGATTTTGTTTACTTTAACAAGTTTGTTTGTGTGGCCATCCTCCGCAGCAAGCATATAAATACTTGTTTTGTAAATTATTTTGTTTACGTTGTGAAAAACAGTGTACGACGAAATAGTTGTACCATGCGAGTGACAAAAGAACAGCAGTCAACCACAAAAAAGAGTGAGAAACATGGTGAACAGCGTGTGGAAGGCGAGAACACAAAGATGTGACTATATGGCAGTGATAAAAGTGGTAGTGGGACCTCCGGACCAGATGTGAGGAAACACAGATCAGCAAATCGTAAGTAATTACTTTTTTTATAAAAAAAATCGCGAAGTGAACTGTTTAATAATCTAAAACTAACAAAACTGCATCGTTATAGATCCCACTGATGATGCCTTACAACAGGAGAAGGCGAAACGCGTATGGGATAAATGAAGTAACTAGCAGCAGGAAAAGGCAGTATTATTTACAAAACAAGTATTTGTTTACTTGCCCATAAGGTTGGTCTGTCGTATCGTATTTACATTGTCCCATGAAGAACATGAGAACGCGCTATGAATCTACGAAAGACTCATTTATTACTCAGTGCTGTTCAGAGACGTACAGTACTATACGATGGAGCAGTACCGGTACAGTGTTTCCCAGTCGCTGGAAGGGGAGGTCCTCTTCCATGGCCCTCGGGATCAGCTGACCTAAACTCCCTTGATTACTTCCTATGGGGATATCTTAAGTTACATGTGTATGAGAACCCAGTGGATATGAAGATGGCATTAAGTGCCAGAACTGTAGCTGCCTGTGATGTGATTCGAAACACACCAGCGATATTTGTCAGGGTGAGCCAGAATCTAGTTCACCGATGTCATACTTGCATTGAGGGTGATGGCCGTCAGTTTCAGCACATGTTCTAGGATAGAGCACAAACGGTACTTTCATTGTGTCATTGATGATATTTGCTGTTAAGTATATCTAATGTAAATAAAAAACTACACAGTAATGTGATTTTATTATCTCCTTAAGTTGCCTTCTCCGACCCCAAGTTCCCTGCCTCAGATTGTTCAATGGAGCATCCTCTATGTCCCGTTAAATTTTTAAACGCTTCCGTAAAGGAAGCATCATGTGTAACCATTTGGACGTCGAATGTTCTCTGCTCTGCAACTTCCATTTCAAATGAACAGCTGGTGATGTGACTGTAAAGTGGAAACGTGAAGGAACAACCACAGGTAAGCCAACACCAGACAGATCTGACGCTCTGATGGCAGGGACCGTCGAGCATAACGGATGGTGGACGTAAAATATCGCACGAAATCAGCGGAAGGACTTAATCGCGAGTTCTGAAGTGCTACCAGTAGTCCATTTAACACAATGATTTCGCTTCTGAAGCCAAAATGAATGGGGTACAACACTCAAGCAGCTCTTCGCAAGCCACATATTTCTGTAGTTAATGCTAAGTGACAACTGAAGTGGTTTAAGAAATGTTGACAGTTAGACAATGGATGAATGGAAATAAATGATTTGGAGTGATGATTCACGCTATACCCAACGTTACCTGCCATCATGTTTAGTGCCAATAGTGAAGTACAGTAGAGGCAGTGTTACGATATGGGTCTGTTTTGTGGTTGGAGTGCGGCCATCTTATTGCGCTTAAGAATATGCTAAATTCGGAAGAATGTAACCACATTTTACAGCATTATGTGCTGCATGCAGCAGGGAACAGTTCGGAGACGATGACTGTATTAACATGACAAAGGACCCCGTGTTAAAGCGACATCTGGCAGGGAATGGGTTGTGGACAATAGCATTCGTGACGCGGACTGGCCTGCACAGAATCCCGACTTGAAACCAATGGAATATATCTGAGATCAATTAGAACGTCTACATTCCTCCACAGACATTCAAGACACCTCACTGAAAGTGTACCCACCAGAGTTCAAGCTGTCATGAAGGCGAAGAGTGGACACATCACATACAGTGTGTGCATAAAGTCCGGAAACACTTCCAATTATTTATCACACAAGAACTAAACATTGTACAGATGTCATACATATTGCATTTTGAAGAGAAACTCTGCCAGTTTTTTTACACACATTCGATATGCGATTCATGAGTGACCTGTCAGACATGAATACGGTAATCTAATTCTTGCCATGCCAGTTCCAACATGGGGTCGTCGATTGTGGCAGTCGCTTCCTTTATTCTCTCCCGGAGCTCTGTTACATCACATTGTAGAAGCGGTACATACACCAGATCTTTCATGTGTCTCACAGAAGAAAGTCACACGGAGTGAGATCTGGTGATCGGGGAGGTCATTTCATGAGACAGCTATCTCCTTCTGTAGCACAGCCGGTCCATCGACGCTGCAGCTCCGTGTTCAGACACGCACGAACTTCACGATGAAAGTCGGGTGGAGCCCCATCCTGCTGAACGATGAACGGAAAGTCCGACTGCATTTGAGGTATGGACGACGCACCGATTTCTTTGGGCTCCTTATGAATGTCTCTCGTAAGCGCTCCACATTCACTTAACTCATACTCGGACGTCCGCTTCTCTTTGCTGGGCATGAGCAACCCGCCGTAACGAATTTGTTGTGCCATTGGTAAATGGCCTTCCTTGTTCGTGGATTCTGACCGTACTTGGTTCTAAACATCCGCTGAACAGTTGTAGCGCACTTGTTTTTGTCGAACTCCAACACACAGAAACCTCGCTCCACACCTGAACTCGCCATGGTTGCGACTAGCGCTATCGGCAAATTACCAAACTACGCTGTGGCAGTATATATGAAAAAACCTTTCAGGGTTTCTCTTCAAAATGACACATGTATGATATCTGTACAATGTTTGATTCTTGTGCAATAAATAATTGAAAGTGTTCCAGGACTTTATGTGCACGCTGTATAACTTGTCGATAACTTGTCGAGATATTTCAAATCATACAGAGTTCAGCTGCCACTGACGATCCATTGTATGCAACCTGCACTATATCTCTATCAGGAGCAACATCGCAACAGGCGGCAGCCAAGTAATCGATATAAGTTACCGTTCAGAGCTTTGGGCGATGGTTAACAAACGGAATCATACTGTACAAAATACAAACGAGGAGTGATCACGATTTACACGGTATTTTTGGACCATGATATGTATCTTAATTCTGCCATACTTATCCAACAGTGTTCAATCTATCTTTGTGTGATTAGAGGTGTAGCCATACAAGTTTTGGATGTCTTAATGTGTCTATTTCGTTGATAGTTCATAATCTTTCGCAAATGGATCAGAAACCTTGCCCTGTAACCATCAGAAAAAACGAAACTAACAGGAGATGTCAAAATGTGATGTAATATTTCCCAATATACAACCCAATGAAAACATTAATATATGACTCGTCGCTTTAATGTGCCAAATTTGTTTCATAAACAAATTTGTACCATAGCCCTAAGTCTTCGAATACTTCACCAGTTATTCTGAGACATTTTGACAATGTGCTTTAGACCCCCAGCGTGGACTGGGCAACAACATTATTATGTTTTTTCTGGTAACATTAAAAGACATCGGTAGGACAACTCAGTCGTCCAGTATATTCATCTTCTGACTTGATTATATACCAGTAAGTTGTAACTTCCACGCTTCCCATTTTGATATCTGCTGTTAATTTCGTCGTTTTCGATGGTGAAACACTTCATACGTCAGCGTTTCTGAAACATTTACGAAAGATTAATTACTATAAACGAAATAAACTTACACAGACGTCCAAAACCTGCAGTGCTACACCGTAAATTACACAAAGGCAGATTGGAGGCACTTGGATAAGCATGATAGAAGCGAGGTACATCTTGGTCCCAAAGTACGTAAGTCATGGCCAATCCTCACTTGTATTTCCAAGAATGATTGCCTATCGAAGTCGAGGGGTCCAAACGATACATATCGAGCGTGCGATCATAAATCGATCATGCGACTCCTCTGGCGGGCTTTGTGATTAATTATTTGTGATCGTCATTTTTATCTGTTTTGCATCGTTCCCTTAGTTGCTCTAAATTACATACCCTCGAGAATTATTCGTGAGTTGGTAGGGTTCAAAAAGGGTTCAAATGGCTCTGAGCACTATGGGACTTAACTGCTGAGGTCATTAGTCGCCTAGAACTTAGAGCTACTTAAACCTAACTAACCTAAGGACATCACACACATCCATGCCCGAGGCAGGATTCGAACCTGCGACAGTAGCGGTCGCGCCGTTCCAGACTGTAGCGCCTAGAACCGCTAGGGAAACGCAGACGAATTGTGTCGTTAGTGAGTTGGATGTCTGGTGTACTTGACGTTTCTTCGGCGGATTCTCTCACATGGAAGAATCTAATTCCATGTTTATCCAGCGTAGAAAATTGTTCGTCTTTTTGTCGCAAACTGGAGTACTACCAGACGAGGAAAGAAGAGACTGTGTAGACTGTTGTAGTGCGAAGTGTGTAAAACTTCGTAAGAACAGTTTAGATGCTGAAATACCGTTACACTTTCACTGCGTACAGTGCGGAAAACGAACGAGTTTCAGGAAGAATACATCGTTCGACTCATCCACGTTATCCATCCAGACCACCGTAATGGACTTTCAAATGACGACAACACCGACGACCAGTAAGGTAAGTCGTCTCCTTTTCAGTGACAAGTATTTTTGTTAACGCTTTTCTTTTGTCGTTACAGGAGTGACCAACGTAAGCATACTCATAACGTCCGCCACTAGAGTCGCATGATCGATTTACGATCGCACGCTCGATACGTATCGTTCGGACCCCTCGACTTCGATAGGCAATCATTCTTGGAAATTACCCTATTCCGTTTGTTAACAGTCGCCCATTGCTGCGAGAGGGAATCTATATCGATTACGTGGCTGTCGCCCCTCTGGATGCAGTTCCTGGTAGAAACTTAGTGGGGGTTGCATAAAACGGGTTGGTAGGGGCAGCTGAGTCATCGAGTACAGTGTACTAGCTGAGTATCCTGTTTTGCTCTGGTACGTATTTAATCCCATCTTCTATTAATCGATCTCCTGTTTTCCCATCTCCATGTTCCTTTCCTCTTTCTCCCACGCCTCTCTGTTCTTCACCATCACGCCTATCTTTGCCCACCTCGTCCAACCTCCATTCCTCGTCCTTCTCCTCCTACCCCTCCCTCCGCCTGTCTGCTCCTCTCTGTCCATCTGCCCCTCCCACCTCAGTTCAGCTCCTCTTTCCCCATCCCATTGTTCATTTCCTCCTCGCTACTCGCTCTGTCCAACTACTCTGTTTTCCTTTCTCTCTCCTCTTCTCCACTCTCTCTGCCCATCTGCTTCTCTTAGATTTCTGTGTCCATTTCCTCCTTCCCTTCTCTCTGCCCATCTCCTCCTCCCCATCTCTTTGCCAATCTCTTTCTTCCGCTGTCTCTGTTCATTCTCTTTCCTTTCTCTACCCATCCCTTCTCCCACCTCCATCACATATTTACACACATATTTCAGCTATGTATCGAAATTCCCCCTGCAGTTTCATTTTCACGCTGCTGGAAGTTACGTCGTCATATCTCGTCAAGTATGTGGCATACAGTAATATAATTTTGTAGATCAGTAGTATATGTGTATACTGTACACGAAATGTGTTGCTAATAGTTAGTTGTGGGAAAGTAATAAATTAAAATGTCATTCACGATGTGTCAGGTTATCACGCATATCGGTATTTGACGTCATATCTCCTGAAATATGTCTCGCACAATGATATAATTTTGATGGTACATTCAATGGTTTATGTGAGTACTGTCTGCGAAAGGTGTCGCGAAAACAATTAGTAGTAAAGAAATAATAAATTAGAACGTCGTGCCTGATTCAGCAGTAAGGAAGCGATATGTGAGGCCATCTCCTCCCCGTAAAGGCGTCTTCCTCTGCGTCCAATAGGGAGTAACATTGGAGCTCCTACATATGATTTAGCGAAACATCTCGCTTCCTTACTGAGACCTTTCGTAGGCAAGTGCTCACATCACATACGAAACTCAGCTGATTTTATCAATAGACTAGGGGCTCTTCGTCTTAGCAGTGTAGACCTTCTAGTAAGTTTTGATGTGGTCTCACTTTTTACAAAAGTTCCTCTTGCAGTTTCTTTGACACTGATTGGTAACATGTTTCCTGTTGATATCACTGCTTTGTTCAGGCACGCTCTTTCCTCAACTTATTTTATGTTTAATCAAGAATATTTTGAACAGACTGACGGTGTCGCCATGGGTAGTCCCCTGTCTCCTTTGGTGGCCAACCTTTTTACGGAGGATTTTGAAGAGAGAGCGTTTGAATCAGCTGCCCTGAAGCCAACAGAGTTTGGCGGTATGTGTTTTCATAGTGTGGCCTCATGGAGAAGATAAATTAATGGAGTTTCTACATTACCTCAACTCCATTCATAGCAACATCCTGTTCATCATAGAAATAGAGAAAGATGGTTGTTTGCCTTTCTTGGATGTCCTGGTTCGAAGGAAGAATGATGGTTCTCTAGGGCATTCAGTTTACCGGAAACCCACTCATACTGATTTGTACCTGCAAGCATCGAGTTGCCATCAGCCATCGCAAACCATGAGTTTGCTTAAAACACTTGTTCATAGAGCTCATACTGTTTCAGATCTAGATAGCTTACCTCAAGAACTCGCCTATCTAAAGACAGTATTCAGCGAAAATGGGTATTCCATCCGGCAGATTAACAGGGCACTAACAGTTAAAACTAAGAAGCAGGAAGTGAATAAAGAGGAGAACATGCCGGAACAATCTTTAGCTTTTCTTCCTTTCGTTGGCAACACTTCGTTTAAAATAGCAAGAATCCTCCGAAAATTTGAGGTAAAAGTGGTTTCCCGCCCACCATCGAAGATTGCGGACCTTGTGGGATCAGTTAAGGACAATCTGTTACTACGAAAGGCCGGAATTTACAAGATACCGTGACAATGTGGTATGGCTTACAGAGGTCAAACCACACGCACCGTGAAAGAACGCTGCACTGAACATCAACGTTACACCCGCCTTTTGCAGCCAAGCAAGTCCGCTATTGCTGAACATTGTATTTCTACTGGACATTCAATGGAGTATGAGAAAACAATGATTTTGTCCACAGCAACGTCTTTCTGGGACTCCATTATTAAAGAATCCGTAGAAATACGACTGGCGGAAAATCTGTTAAACAGTGACAGCGGCTACCAGCTGGACAGTGCATGGAATCCCATCATCTCCACGATTTGCTCAAATCGAAGGCGACAGAGTGCGTCGACGGCCGTGGCAAACAGCAACGCAGAGGGCGACTGAGTTCCGCTATTGCACCAGCGAGGGCCCTGCCGGCGAGCAGTGTGGTTCAACTATCAAGTTTTCGACGCATGCGCAGAATACTTACAGTACGCTATATATTGCGGAACGGAGGACGTTTTCGCCAGTCTGCGGCGGCTCACCTGAGGATGACTGGCAGGTGCCCAGTTGAAATATCGTGCGAAGTATTGAACGACGACCGGCTGCAAGCCCGAAATTTGTTTGAACAGCGAAAATGTAACACGTGGGGGTTATCAACAAGAAAGAGATTCGGAAAGGTTTGAAATTATGTGTAAAGTTTGTTGCAAGTCACTAACTGCTGTCAGTCTCAGATATTGCGTGAATATAATCTATGCGATTGCAGTCTTTCTCGGCGTATTCCACTGACGAATTTTTTTCGGGTTATCAGCCGAGTGGTGGCGTCATCTTGTTGTAAAGTTTCAGTGAGTTTCGTACTCATCATTGGGACACTCGGCCTACAGGAAGAAGACGCATACGGACTTACATCTCAATGCTCGGGGCTGCCACCATCCAGCACAACGTTACTCAGTACTGAACACCTTAGTACAAAGAGCCAGGTCGATCTGTGATAGCGAGAGTTTGCCGCGTGAGTTAGCACATCTGCGGCAAACCTTCCGTAAGAATGGCTGCACCGAGACTCAAATAAGACACGCCTTGCGTGCAGACAAGAGGCGGGAGAAGAAAACAGAAGAAGACGAAGCAAAACGTGTGGCGTTTCTGCCGTTTGCTGGGCCGCCAACAGCCAAGATCGCAAAATATTAAAGAAGCACGAAATATCGACCATCTTTCGCGCACCGAAAAAAGTAAAAGATATACTTGGCTCAACCAAAGACCAACTGGAGCTGCAGACACCGGGCATTTACAGTATTGAGTGCGAATGTGGGATGGATTATATCGGGTAGACACTTTGATGTATCTCCCAGCGCTGTACTGAACACATCAGGACTAGGACAGACAAATAAGTCCGCGGTAGCAAAACATAGCATTACCGAGGGACACACCTTCGAATTCGAAAAAACGAAGAAGCTGTGCAGCGCCAACGGTTTCTGGGACTCTATCTTCAAAGAGGCAGTGGAGATACGTCTGCACAACAATTTAGCAAACAGGGGTAGTGGTTTTCAGCTCAGTGCAGCGTGGAATCCCACAATTGACGAAATACGTCAGGAACGCTCCGATCTGAAGACAGCGGCGTCCGCAGACAGATTGGTTAGCCACCGGGTCTCGACGCCGGTCCGCGCAGCGACCACCCCCTACCCCCTCCCCTCCTCCCCCCCCCCCCCCCCCACTACCGACGCGGTATCCCCTTCCGGATTAACGTGATTGGCCGGCCTACAGTAGCGGACGACGCACAAGCAGCTATATGCAGAACACAGCATCCCGACACTTCGCCAGAAGATGATGGGTGCGAAACTCATTGAAACGTTGCGACAAGACGACGCCACCACTCGGTTGATAATCCGAGAAGAATTCATGAGTGAGTATGATCTATCTGCGAATCGTGAGCTACGCTCTATTTATACCCTCGCCTCCATCCATTTCGTCGGTGGACGGTTCTTTCCAGACAATCATTTATATGTGTGCCAAGTTTGTTTGAAATCAGTCCAGTAGTATGAGAGGAGATGGGGCAGATACATACATACAGTGAGGTAACAAAAGTCGTGGGACAGCGATATGCAGATTTACATATGGCGGTAGTATCGAGTACACAAAGTATAAAATGGCAATGCACTGGCGGAGCAGTTGTTTGTACTCAGATGATTCATGTGAAAAGGTTTCCGACGTGATTATGGCCGCAAGACGAGAATTAGCGGACTTTGATTTCGGAACGGTAGTTGCAGCTAGATGCACGGAACATTCAATTTACGAAATCGTTAGGGAATACAATATTTCGAGATCCATAGTGTCAAGAGTGTGCTCAGAAAACCCAATTTCTAGAATTACCTCTCACCATGGACAACGCAGTGGACGACGGCCTTCACATAACAACCGAAAGCAGCAGCGTTTGCGTAGTGTTGTCAGTGCTAAGACAAGCAACACGGCCTGAAATCAGAGCAGAAATCAATGTGGAATGTACGATGAACGTAACTTTTAATGTGGTGAAATTTGGCGTTAATGGGCTATGGCAACAGACGACCCAAGCGATAACCTTTGCTAACCGCACGACATAGCCTGCAGTGCCTCTCCTGGGCTGGTGACCATATGGGATAGGCCCTCGGCTGGAAAACCGTGTCCTGGTCAGATGAGTTCCGATTTCAGTTGGTAATAAAAATGGTTCAAATGGCTCTAAGCACTATGGGACTTAACATCTGAGGTCATCAGTCCCCTAGACTTAGAACTACTTAAACCTAAGGACATCACACACATCCATGCCCGAGACAGGATTCGAACCTGCGACAGTAGCAACAGCGCGGTTACGGACTGAAGCGCCTAAAGCCGCTCGGCCACCGTGGCCGGCTCAGTTGGTAAGAGCCGATGGTAGGGCTCGAGTGTGGCGCACTTCTCACGAAGTCATGGACCCAAGTTATCAACAAGAGACTGTGCAATCTGGTGGTAGCTCCATAGTGATGTGGGCTGTGTTAACATGGAATGGGTTGGATCATCTGGTCCTACTGAACCGATCATTGACTGGCGATGGTTATGTTCGGCTACGAGGAGATCATTTGCAGCCATTCATGGACTTCATGTTCCCAGACACCGATGGAATTTGTTCGTGATTTTTTTGAAAGATATTGTGGACAATTCGAGCGAATGATCTGGCTTCCCAGATCGCCAGACATGAATCCTGTCGTACATTTATGGAACATAATCGGGAGGTCAGTTCGTGCGCAATATCCTGCACCGGCAACTCTTTCTCAATTGTGCACAGCTAGAGAGGCAGCATAGATCAGTATTTCTGCAGGGGCTTCCAAAGACTTGTTGAGCCCATGCCACATCGAGATGCTGCTCTGCGCTTGGCAAAATGAGGTCCGACACGATATTAGGAGGTATCCCATGACTTTTGTTACCTCACTGTATACACGGGGTTAGGCAAAATAATGTGAACTGGGATGGCTGTGTTAGACGGTCGATAACTCAGGTAAGGCACGTCTCGCACTGGGCTGTGCGTGTTCTATACGGACGAGACATCAGTGCAGGTTGTTTACGTGTAGTGCACACTTCGTATTTGCATTCAGAGGCCAATGTCGACGTGCAATGAAAGACCTAACGGAGTTCCACAGGGGACAGATTGTGGGGGACCGATTAGCTGGTGCATCAGTAACCAGGACAGCCGACTTACTGAATGTTTGAAGAGCAAATGTTTCAACAGTCGTCACAGCCTACACAAAACATGGGAAGACGCCGTCGTGTAAACGTAATAGTGGGCACAAATCAAAACTAAATGGCGGAGATCGTCGCACGCTATCATGAATTATTTAAAAACAACAAAAACAACGGTGGCTAAAGTGACTGCACAGCTCAATAGCCATCTTCGAGACTCCGTATCTATCGACACTGTCCGGCGAGAACTCCATAATGAGAATACTCACGGACGAGCTGCTACACCGAAACCACTAGTGACGACAGCCAACGCAAAGAAGGGTGAAACATGGTGTGAGGAGCGTTATTTACAACATCGGTCGGGCTTACGTCTGCAGAACGCCAAAAGAAGCCGACAATCCTGATTGCTTAATTCCAACGGTTAAGTGTGATGGTGTGGGCAGCCGTATCATGGTATTCTGCTGGTCCCATCATTACTCTCAAAGTCCGTGTTAGAGCCAACGATTACCTAAACATTTCTTGTGATCAGGTACACTTCATGATTCAAATGTTCCCCAACAATGATGCCATATTTCAGGACGGTAATGCACCCACTCCCACAGGCAGGACAGTACGATCGTGGTATGAGGAGCATGCAATTGAACTGCAGCGTTTTCCCTGGCTAGCACAGTCTCCAGACTTGAGAATAAAATTATCGAAACTTTGTGGGTGGTATTGCAATGAAGGATTTCTGCCCGCCTCGTCACTACTGAAGTTAGAAGAGGTTCTGATGGAAGTGTGGCATAACATTCCACTGGAGACTATACAATCATTTTATGCCAGTATCCCAAGAAAAACCACAGCTGTGTTATGGACAAATGGGTTTGAACCCCTTATTAATAAACCATTCCCAAGGAAGTACAGGTGTTCATATTATTTTGCCTATCCCCTGAACATACATACATACATTAATCCGTTCATCCACTTTTATAATATGGTTGGATTTGCACAAAAATGCGGAAGGTTCAGAAAGCAACGGAGAGTGCTAACATAACGGGGTCGGGTATTATTACACCGCCGGGAAGCGCTGGGATAATCACGCAGAGCGGAACGGAAGGGGGAAGGAAACCGCAGCGTTTTTCTCGCTGTCTGAGGCCTGCAAATCTGGACGGGTGAGAGGGATTAGGGACCTGGGGGGGGGGACGGGGGGGGGGGGGGGACAGGAGGCACTCGAGAGGCTCGTCAGGCCGTGATTAACGAACAAGAGCCGAGCGGAGCCCGGACGGACAAGCGCTGCGCAGAGCGGCGGGGAGACACCCGAGAAGACGCGCCATCCAGCTGCCGGCATGGGGGCGGCGGGGGCGGCGACACAAGACGGCTGCGTTAACGAGTCTCGCGAGGCGAGCAGAAGCGGACGGCGCTCACAAAGGCGGGCGCCGCGACGCTCAGCGTCGGCAGATGCAGCGCCGCTACGCTGCCCTGCTCTGCCCGCCCACACACCTGCGAGGTACCGTAAACTGGGCGCACTTTGGCCGCCTTGTGACCACTCAAACATCAAAAGGTTTACAGCTCTATGCTCTCTGTAAGATGGATGTTTACTGTTGTTGTGGTCTTCAGTCCAGAGACTGGTTTGATGCAACTTTCCTGCTACTCTATCCTGCGCAAGCCTGTTCATCTCCGAGTAACTACTACAACCTAATTCCTTCTGAACCTGCTTACTGTATTCATCTCTTGGTCTCCCTCTACGATTTCTACCCCCCACGCTTCCCTCCAGTATTGGTGATCCCTGATGACTCAGAATGTGTCCTACCAACCAATCCCTTCTTCTAGTCAGGTTGTACCACAAATTTCTCTTTTCCCCAATTCCATTCAGTACCTCGTCGTTAGCTAAGTGTTCTACCCATCTAATCTTCCGCATTCTTCTGTAACACCACATCTCAAAAGCTTCTATTCTCTTCTTATCTAAACTGCTCATCGTCCATGTTTCACTTTCATACGTGACTACATTCCACAAAAATACTTTCAGAAAGGACTTCCTGACACTTAAATCTATTCTAGATGTTAACAAATTTCTCTTCTTAAGAAACGCTTTTTTTGCTATTGTCAGTCTACATTTTATATCCTCCATACTTCGACCATCATAGCTATTTTGCTGCCCAAATAGCAAAACTCATCTACTACTATAACTGCCTCATTTCCTAATCTAATTTCCTCAGCATCATCTGATTTAATTCGGCTACATTTTATTATCCCCGTTTTGCTTTTGTTGAGTTCACCCTCCTTTCAAAACACTGCCCATGCCGTTCAACTGCTCTTCCAAGTCCTTTGCTGTCCCTGACAGAATTACAATGTCATCAGCAAGTCTCAAAGTTTTTATTTCTTCTCCCTGGACTTTAATTACTACTCAAAATTTTTCTTTTGTTTCCTTTACTGCTTGCTCAATATACAGGATATACTACAAACCTGTCTCACGCCCATCTCAACCACTGCTTCTCTTTCTTGCCCCTCGTCTCTTAAAACTGCCCTCTGGTTTCTGTACAAATTGTAAATAGCCTTTCGCCCCCTGTGCTTTGCCTCTGCCACCTTTAGACTTTGAAAGAGAGTACTCCAGTCAATATTTTCATGAGCTTTATTAGATGTTTACTATCGGACTTTTTTACTATGGAGACTCGAATTTCAGCATTAATTACAAGTGAACCAATAAGTCTGTCGCAAAATGAATTATACAATATTTGTCTTGTCTTAGTCCTCGCTAGGCTATATGGAGCATTAAGATTGTAGTAAGTAAGGATTGTCCGGTTTTCGCGTCTTTGGCAAGAACTGCGTACTTCAAAGCTCTGTAGCTTCAATGTATTTCCCCAATGTTTATGAAACTTTGATAGGTTATAGACATATATACTGGTAGCGTAAACCTAAAGTTAGATAATTTTTCAACCACTCAAAAAAACGTTCTTACGATTTTTCTAAAGTTACTTTTGATCAGCCCAGCATAAACATACAACAGAAAGCGTGGGCTTGTTTCGAAGCCCTCTTTTGCAGTTGTAAGAAGCTGTAACCACTGTGACCGTACAGTACCATACAGGTTATGTGAAGAGTGATATTTAAGACTGTTTTTGTGCGTGCTGGACCTCTCAATCAATACCATGCAGTGCTGTGAAAATGAATGCGTCGTTGCGAATCCCCGGGCTGCTGGAAAACTGTTTGCCTGTGACTGGCGATGTATAACCCTGATCCCGCCATTGTGCCCGCTGTTATTACCACGGTCCAGCGCGCACAGAACCAGTCTATCACTCTATAAAAGTTAATCACATTGTACGATAACAGTGGCTGTAGCTTCTTACAAGTACTAAAGAGACCTTCAAAACAAACCCACACCTTCTGTTGTATGTTTATCCTCGGCTGAGAAAAAGTAACTTTACAAAAATCACAAGAGATTTTTTGTGGATGATTGAGACTTTCTGCAACTTGAGATTTCCACTACCAATATATGTGTCTATAACCCATTAAGTTTCATTAAAAAGCAATCCGTCTTCAGGCTATAAGTGGCCCATCGAGACCATCCGACCGCCGTGTCATTCTCAGCTGAGGATGCTGATAGGAGGGGCATGTGGTCAGCACACCGCTCTCCCAGTCGTTATGATGGTTTTCTTTGACCGGAGCCGCTACCATTAAGTCGAGTAGCTCCTCAATTGGCATCACGAGTGTACCCCGAAAAATGGCAACAGCGCACCCGCGGCCCGGATTGTCACCCATCCAAGTGCCGGCCACACCCAACAGCGCTTAACTTCTGTGATTTGACGGGAACCGGTGTATCCAATGTTGCAAGGGCGTTGTCCAAGTTTCATTAACATCGGACATATACATTTCAGGCTATATAGTTTTGAAGTGCGCAGTTTGTAGCGAAAACGCCGATAACCGGACAAACCTTACTAAAATATACACACACCAAAAAAAGTTTTGCGTCACCTCGGTTCCGAGAGTTCCGGAACCTGTACAGACAATTGGAATAGAGATCAACATAAACGTCATTTCCGCCCTTTTTATTGCTCACGAAAACCACTCATTGCATTTTGTACCACCGTACAGCGAGACCTTCAGAGATGGTGGTCCAGATAGCTGTACACACCAGTACCTCTAATACCCAGTAGCACGTCCTCTTGCACTGATGCGTGCCTGTATTCGTCGTGGCATACTATCCACAAGTTCATCAAGGCACTGTTGGCGCAGATTGTCCCTCTCCTCAACGGCGAGTCAGCGTAGATTCCTCAAAGTGGTTGGTGGGTCACGTCGTCCATAAACAGCCCTTTTCAATCTATCCGAGGCATGTTCGATAAGGTTCATGGATGAAGAAAATGCTGACCACTCTAGTCGAGCCATGTCGATACCCTGAAGGAAGTCATGCACAAGATGTGCACGATGGGGGCGCGAATAGTGGTCCGTGAAGACGAATGCCTCCCCAATATGCTGCCAATATGGTTGCACTATTGGTCGGAGGATGGCATTCACGTATCGTACAACCGCTACGGCGCCTTCCATGGCCACTAGCGGCATATGTCGGCTCCACATAATGCCACCCCAAAATAGCGGGGAACCTCCACCTTTCTGCACTCACTGGACAGTGTCTAAGGCGTTCAGCCTGACCGAGTCGCCTCTAAACACGTCTCCAACGAGCTCGCCATGGACGTCGGGAGTGAAGTTGCGCATCATGCAGCCTATTGCGCACAGTTTTAGTCGTTGCATGACGTCTTGTGGCTGCACGAAATGCTTTATTCAACATGATGGTTTTGCTGTCAGGGTTCCGCCGAGCCATAATCCGTAGGCAGCGGTCATCCACTGCAGTAGTAGCCTTTGGGCAGCCTAAGCGAGGCATGCCATCGACAGTTCCTGTCGCTCTGTATCTCCTCCATGACAGAACAACATAGCTTTGGTTCATTCCGAGACGCCTGGAAACATGCCTTGTTAAGAGCCCTTCCTGGCACAAAGTAACAATGCCGACGCTATCGAACCGTGGTATTGACCGTCTAGGCATGGTTAAACTACAGATAACACGAGCCGTGTACCTCCTTCCTGGTGGAATGAAATGAACTGATCAGCTGTCAGACCCCCTCCGTCTAATAGGCGCTGCTCATGCATGGTTCTTTACATCTTTGGGTGGGTTTAGTGACATCTCTGAACATTCAAAGGGACTGTGTCTATGATAAAATATCCACAGCCAACATCTATCTTCAGGAGTTCATGGAACCGGGGTGATGCAAAACTTTTTTTCATGTGTATGTATTAGTGGCGGTTGTTGTGTAAAAGCAAAAAAGCATGTGAACACCTTAATTTTTGACACGTTTCGGAGTAATTGGTTATTTTTCCTTGACTGGTGTCAAACGTAATGTAGATACGGTAATCTGAAGACAACCGCGCTAAATCTACCGCGCAGCACTTCATTGCTGCTCTTCAAGGCTGCATGAAATTTTGCGAGCACATTTTCGGTTGTGCTCGTTTTAAAGAGCTTTTGCGCACGCGCAACTGGCGTGACGAAACTGCGTAATGGGGCAAATGGCCAAATACGTTTGGATTTGATAACGAACGTGCACGGTTCATGGCGTGCACTGCTAGCCCTTACCACTCACCTACAGGTTTACATAAATGCCATCAGCTGGTAGCATACTGCAACCGACTTTTACCCGCATTCGCTTTCCACAAATCCTGCTACATGATAGCACGCTTTTCAGTTATGGTATTTCACTCACTATGTACTAAAATTAGAATGGACACCAATAACGTTATAGTTATACCGACAGAAAAACTTATTTTGTGGGATTATGAATGAGGTACAACATATTCAGTTTTGGATTTTATCATACAGTAATTCACTTGAGGTATTGAAAACCGTCGTCGACTGTTAGACTCTAGCATTTAATCATGCTTCTGACATTTTTGATCTTATTGTGGGTCAGGTTTATCTGTGCTGTAGGCCCATATTGTACGTATATCTGAACATTCACGAAAAGCTATCTCACTGCTTTCTTTGATATTAAATTAAATGTGGGATCGATGGCGGTGTGCTTTTGGCCCTTATGGTTCTTAGCACCTCATTTCTATTCTAGTGAAGTGACCATGCTGGTAGACAGTACTACATGAATTTAATCATTTTCACAAATGGCAGTTTGTGTTTGGTGTTGGCTGCTTACTGTGCTGGAATCTGCTTTCGTATCTCGTGTCAACATGAACTCCGTTGAATCTGTTTTAAGTGCTAACAGGAAAGGAAATTACCAGGAAAAATTAGCCACAAAGAAACTAGGACCTCCCAGGCCAGAATCGTTGACTGAGAAAATGAAAATATCAAGTAAGTGTGGCTACAAGCGAACAAAGAAATGTACATTAAGCGTAAGTTTTTGTGTGGGTGCAACATAAGAATGTCTGAGTTTCAGCCCGCAAGTTAATTCGTTATCTAATGCATGTGTTAGGGATCTTGTACATCTGTCCGAAAAAATAAAAGAAGCACGAAAACTCATTCCAGACGCGTTATGGAGATTATTTTTATTATTGGCAGTGGCTGTAGTTGTGCAAATATGTTGACAAGCATAACTGTTATTCAGGAGATGCTATTAATTTCACACACTCATCTTTATCTCAATCTAAAAATTTGTGAACATCCAGAATGTATGCTCACGAGCTGCTACTGATTATATATAAATACTTTAAAAATAAATTGCTCTATACAGCATGACGAAGAATAAAATAAATGCTTGTAATTAAAGCTTAAACTTGAGTCCCCAGAATAAAGAATTGATAGTAAAATATACTGTTTGGCAGTAAGGATCCTTCAATGTACTAAAAAATGGCGACATGTAGGGCCGATTTCCTTGCGCAAGAGCAGGCGAACCTGTTGGGAGTTATAACTGTATACGAAAAAGTGTCTTAAAATCACGTTATGCAAATATAATTTACCTGCATAGATGTCGGTGTTTCCAAACATATCAAGTGTGCCACTCCATTAATTCTCAAACAAGAACACTGATTACATTTTGTTCACGAGTATATATCCGCCACTACATTACGATTTCTGAGATCGTGTGCATGATTTCTCTGTTTCGGGGTTACTTTGACCATTGGTCATTGTAACCCCAAGATTACTAATACACAATTTATTAAACAGCATTGATGCCAATGACTGTGTGGAACTAAGAAGTACAGTAACCATCGGTATGTAGATGAACGCTCATTTGTAATTGTTAATGTGTCTACAACTAAGAAAGTGAAGTCTCAGTTATATCTTCCTCAAACTGCAAGCTGGCTTCGTTCACGCAGTGATTCGGGTACAGAATATGATGTCAAATATTTCCAGAAACGAGGAATGACAATTGTTTGACCGCAAGTGCAAGATATAGTCTCGATAAATGAAGAACAGATAATCTTAATTCTAACTGCAATGGATGTTTTGAAACGAGGAATTAGGTCTAATATTGATGAAACTGAAGGTACTTTGCTCAGCTAAATTTGGAATTATTTATGTTACGCCATCTTAGCACCTTTCATTATATTTATAATTTAAATGGTGCATCACATTGATTTATGTACCGTATTAGAGTTTTTCTTTTATGAGTCTTAATAGAGCACTTAATAAACCTTTAGATCAACGTGATTATTTTTTCCCATTATTTCCTCTCCATTTTGAAAAATGTATTATACTAACTAATGTACGTAATGTTTTCATACTAGCTCCTATGTTCACTAACAAATACCACACAAGTTAATAAAATCACATCTGAATCTGAAAATCGGTCAAAGTATATCCGGATTATGGTACTAACAGAAATTTCCGAGAATATTCCCGTAAAAATAAGAAATCTTACCTTAAATGTTAATTTCTGCCGTCACCTTGAAAGTAGACGACCCCTCATGTTTATATTCAACGCTTCCAGCGATTTTCCCATTGTTGCAACGAGTACTGGAAGTCTAATGCCTGAATCGCGTTCAAAATAGTTGCAATCGCCCTTAAACTTCTTCAGCGGCTTCAAAACGCCGCCCATTCAACTTCAGTTCCATTTATGGGAAGAGGGAAAAGTCGCAAGAGACCAGTACAGGCGAGTTGGTGGTGGTGGAGGGGGCGAGCGTTGTTAAATGGTCATGGTGCAGTAACCAGTCTTACTATTCCCCTCTCTCAGGCACTTTGCGTCTAATATCTTCCCACAGTCCCGTCAAAATGTCACAGTAGAACTTCCCTTTGACAGTCTGACCACACGGAAGAAATTCCTTATCTCCAATGTGGTATTAGACTCCTTTTTAGAAATCATCTTAAATGGTTAATTATGTCATTTTATGTGCATAGCATGTTTGTTTTCCACATAAAATTCAGTATTTAAAAGAAGTGTAAATTAATTTCATATAATTAGCAATAGCTAAAACGCTCGATCTGAGTCATGCGATGCCTGTGACGTCACTGGATAGCACGCTGCCCTGGTGTTCTAAAGCTCACTCACAATGATTTCTTTTGGAATTCATATTTCGGAAATTAGTTTACAAAAAGTGTGTAGTATCACATTGTGAAAATACGCCAATAAAAGCTACTGAAAAATTGTTTGTGACTGTTTTTGAGTGTTCCAAAGAATGATAATATGCGTAAAATAAGATAGTGGTCACTACATGTGTTTATTTCTTTGAGGATAATTTTAAAGTGAGTAAACACTCGACCTGGATACGTTGTCGGTTGTAGCGTAATAGGTAGCTTGATCGACTTCTAACACTACGTTTACCAAATCGATCCTCATTTGAAGTAAGTTTTACTTCAGTTCCTGTTCTCTTCCCTTAGAACTACTGTCTTCTTAAGTTTACTTTATTCGTAATAAAGTTATGCAAATGCTTTAAATTCTATATCATATTACATTTTAATGTCTGTTTTCGATTATTATCCTCTTTCTACACCTGATAAATTTGACATGAATCACAACGATAGTGTTAAAAGACCGTCTTTCGTGATGTAGCACT
Organism: Schistocerca piceifrons; assembly: GCF_021461385.2. Taxonomy (NCBI): domain Eukaryota; kingdom Metazoa; phylum Arthropoda; class Insecta; order Orthoptera; family Acrididae; genus Schistocerca; species Schistocerca piceifrons. The sequence goes on from NC_060140.1 coordinate 794,765,217, forward strand.
TATTATGAAGAATATGAGAAACAATTTAACAATTTTCGACTACATTATTCTTCCCAAACAAGTCACTGATGACAATAATTTTCCACTTCCAACTTGTCTTCATTGAACCTGTAGCAAAGCTGTATGATTTTCACGAATAAAAGTGTTGAATATAGCCTGGAACCTACGAGGAAATGTAGTGAGACCAGGGTATTATGTTGAAATGAAAATTGGTCCTGCTTAAGTACTTTTCAACAACAGTTTTTCAGCGGCAGTGCAACAACAGATACTGTAAGGTTCGGCCGCACCGACTGTTTATTTTATAGACATAATTTTGCCTTGATTTAAATTAATGACCCAGAGGAACAGAAGAACTGCGGTGTGTAAAGTTATTGAAGGCAAACACAGTGATGCTTAGCAGCCCCCCATGAGTGTTATTACGCTGTCCGGAAATTTGAAAATGGAGAAGCGAGGTACTTGGGGAGCAGTAGCTGTTCTGGCAACAACCACAGTGATTAAGTCAGAACTATTCTTCTGAATGAAAACGTTTCCAATGAGTTTTATTGCGCAGGCTTTCACAAGTTGTCCTGGAAAATGTTCCCAGTTCCGGAGTCCCTCAGTTTTAAGACAATTTTGCGACTTATTGAAGGGCCTCAGTTAGGGTTGCCAGGTGTCCCGTATTTCCCAGGGTTTAACCTATTTTGACATTTTTTTCAGTCTCCCGTCTGACGAATTTAAGACCATTTCTCCCGTATTTCATGCTAATATGGTATAGTGGCGTTGAGGCACAATTATTTTTCGATTTTTTTTCGATTTTCGACGATTTAACTTCGGTTACCGAAATATTCTGATCTTTGTTCTGAAGCAGTAATGAACCTATTACCCAGCGCATTAACAGCATTGCCAATATTAAATTAGTTTTACAAACATATAAGCAAATGTCCATATGTAAGTTTGTGTTAGCATTAAGTTCTAGAACCACCAGATGGAAAAAAGTTATTATGCTGATTAAGCTAGAGCTCGGAAGCTGAAGATACGAAATATCTCTCATTTCCAATTAGAAAACCTGGCAACCATAGTCGCATTATATCCGCCCCAGCCGCCGTGTAATGCAGTTTTTACGTTTCCTATTTCCGGAACACAAAAATCTAGGTTTCTTTTGAAGAACGAAAAGGCCATAAACGCATGAACTTTCGAAAGGTTTCCACCATCAGCCTTAATAAAATGCCTTTTCATTAATTCTTAAAAGTTGTAAATGCGTTTTCCATCACTTAATAATTAAACTATTCGGAGAAAAGTACAGAAAAACACTCGTGACTTCGTCTAACACTCCTATTACACACATTACTTCTAGCCTGTGGCGTCACCAGAGCTACAACCAATAAGAGAGAGTTTTAGAATCGCGAAATTTCAGGATTTTTAAGCTTTAAGCAAAAAACGGATATTGTGTAAGAGTATTAACCGAAAATGGTATTTGATTGCTATAATAATTCAGAATAACAACAGTCCGAACCATGTTTAACATAGGAAAATAGCCTAGCCTATGACTGAAAGAAATAGCGTTACCATTGGTTTGATATTGCTGCGAACTTGGAGCGCTTTTTTGACACACGAAGAGCATGGTTTCTTCCACTGCGGACTGCTTTTTTGTTTCAGGTCACAACCGTATACCCGTGACTCATCGGTAGTTATGACCCTGGTCAGGAAATGTACATCACCTCGAATTTTTGTTTGTAGTTCAATGCACACCTGAACCCAATTGTAACGTTGGTAGGCGGTTTTGAAACGAGGAGCAAATTTCGCTGTAATTCGAGTCATGCTAAATTCACCAGCTAGAGAGCGTAAACATGTCCCATATTAATTTAGACGATTTCACAAACGATGGACTGCCTGTCTCCTGTCCTTGTAGGATCACTTCACGCTCTTTCGCAATCGCTTTCGAAGTTGTGCGGTATGATGGTCGGTTCACGTGCTTGCCATTCTCTATAGATGCCCGGACATCTTTAAATCGCTTAAACCACTTTAATGTCCTTGCTGGGCTCAAACTTTCTTCACGAAAACCCTCTCTTTGTAGATGCACTTTTGCGAGTTTAAAACAAAATGTTAAGGCAGATTCTTTGTTTCTTCAAGTCAGTCATTTAGAAAATTGCAGTCACTGCAGAACACGGTGTAAAGAAATCAGTAACAATGTTCACACCGATGCACTCACAATGTTACGACGCGGCAGACTGGCAGTTGAAAGACACAATCAGACGTTCCTATAGCTCCACGTTTGTACTGATAATTTGGTGTAACACCCAGGTTCTCAGGCATTTTCGTTAGTATGTCGAACATCTGGATGTGTACCTCGCAAGCCACCTTACGTTATGTAGCGAAGGGTGCTTTTGGCACTGGACAACTTTCGCATGCACGAAAACCTTACCGGTTTTTGAAAATGGTTATATTTGGCGTTCTGCCACGTTTCTGAACTAACCGACTGTTTGCATCGCATACAGAAGACATTTAAGCATGGATGTTTTGCTCGTTTTAAGCATTGCGACGTATTTTATAGGTTATTATAGGACTTTTCGTCGTGATGGTAATGATATTTTGGTACACCAGCACACACATTCTGGAGACCACCGATGGTGGATGGCGGAAGGTACCTTTCAGTACCGCTTGTGATATTCTTTCTTGTTCCACTCATTAATGGAGCGAAGGAAAAATGTGGGACTCAAAATTTCTCTTAACTTGTTAACGTTGTCCGTACTGTGTTGGTGGCAGTAGGATCGTTTTGTAGTCAACCGGAAATTTCGGATCTCTAAACTTTCTCGTTAGCATTTCACCAAAGGAACGTTTTCTTCCCTCCTGCGTTTTCCATTTGAGTTCACGAATCATTTCCGTAAGACTCACGTGTTTAACCTACCCACGCCTAACAAATATAGCAGCACGCTTCTGAACCGGTCCGATATGTTCTTTCAATCTGACCCGGTGGGGATCTGAAACATTCGAGTAGCATTCAAAAGAGCGATACGACGGTGATCTATAAGTCGCCTCCTTTATAGAAGAGCTGCAGTTTCCTAGCATCCTCCAATATCCCAAAGTCGACGATTCACCTTCCCTACAACCGACTTTATGAGCTCTTTTCACTTCATATCGTTTTGCAACGTCACGTCTAGATATTTAATCGACGTGATTGCGTACGGCAGTACGCCATGGATTATTCGAACATTGCAGGATCTTTTTTCCCAGTACTTTATATTAGCTTACATTTTTCTGCATTTAGAGTAAGCTGCCATTCATCACACCAAACAGAAACCCTATCCAAGTCGTCTTGTGTATGCCTACAGTCACTCAACTACGACACCTTCCCACACCACAGCCTCATCAGCAAAGAGTCGCAGTTTGCCGTTTGTCCCATCCGTCAGTTCGGTTGCGTAGACGAGAATGACAGCGGTCCTATCACGCTTCCCTGGGGCCCTCCTGACGATAGAATTGTCTCTCATGAAAATTACCGTCTAGAACAACGTACAGCGTTGTATTATTTAAAATGTCTTCGAGTCACTGACACATCTGAGTATTTCGTATACTAGGACCTCCGTAACAGTATGCAGTGGGGCATCGTTCTAACACTTTCCGAAATAGTAGAAATCTGCCTGTTGCCCTTCGTCTATGATTCGCAGGTTATGGTGCGAGGCAAGAGCAAGCTGAGTTTCGCAAGAGAGATGCTTTTTAAATTCGAACTGATTTCTGGACAGAAGCTATTCTGCAACAAGCAAATCTGTCATACTCGAACTTAAAAGATACTCAAGAATTCTGCAGAAAACAGGTCTTAAAGATATTGGTCTCTAATTTTGCGAGAGCGTCCTTTATCATTTTTAAATTCGGGAGTGACCTGCGCTTTTATCCAATGGCTTGGGACTTTGCACTGGGCGAGAGATTCGCTATAAATGCAAGGGCAGTAAGCGGTCGATACCGAAGAATACTCTCCGTAAAACAGAAATGGGGTTCCAGCCTGATGACCTACCTATCTTAAATTCTTTTTGAGTTGCTTCTCAACGCCAGCGACGTGTATTTATATGTCTATGAATGCTCTTCCATGTCTTCAGAAAAGCTACTTAGTTCACTTAACAGAAGATATAACAGTTTTTCAGAACGACCTTTAGATGTAAATATTATACTGCATATAGGTGTAAAACCATCAATTATCGTTATTGCACCAGGAAGCTAGATGGGAACGGCAATCCGTTGTGCCCAGAATTTCGTTATTTTCTCATTCTTTTCCGTATCTGTTTCCACACTGCGCGTTTTATTCTTGTTTTAAAAGTATTTAGCTTTGTAAGATGCCTTAGCATCAAGCTGGGATATCGCAGGTATCAAAATTATGCAGATTGCTTTTTCTGTGGTGTTGAGAGAGAAAATGAGTATCGTAAAAGAATCTGAAAAGTACAATAAGCCGTATTACTTATCCTTCTTTATTTGAAAGTCTATAAAGTTTATGGTCTCCCCTCTACCTATTCCGTAGTGAAATTTAGTTTTGCGAGCGTACTGTCAAAACAAGGCATCACATGCTCTACTTCTCCACGAATGCCTCTAAACTACAAAATCGTTTAATCGACATACCTTTCACAATAAGTAATTTTTCATTTTATGTCAGGTAATAATTTAAAAAAATCTGCACTCCATTAGGCTCATAAAAAGTCAACAGCAGTCCCAGGTAGCGGGTTTTCATAGTCATTTACGTATGAAGAAGCTACACAGTAGTCATCTTTCCGGAATATATAGAAAGCCAACAACAACTGCTCATTTGAACAAGTTTGAATCATCCACAACAATGGGAACTGGCTTATTTGAAGTAATGTTGTTGTTGTGGTCTTCAGTCATGAGACTGATTTGATGCAGCTCTCCATGCTACTCTATCTTGTGCAAGCTTCTTCATCTCCCAGTACCTACTGCAGCCTACATCCTTCTGGATCTGCTTAGTGTATTCATCTCTTGGTCTCCCTCTACGATTTTTACCCTCCAATACTAAATTGGTGATTCCTCGATGTCTCAGAACATGTCCTACCAACCGATCCCTTCTTCTAGTCAAGTTGTGCCACAAGCTCCTCTTCTCCCCAATTCTATTCGATACCTCCTCATTAGTTATGTGATCTACGCATCTAATCTTCAGCATTCTTCTGTAGCACCACATTTCGAAACCTTCTATTCTCTTCTTGTCTAAACTATTTATCGTTCACGTTTCACTTCCATACATGGCTACATTCCATACAAATACTTTCAGAAACGACTTCCTGACATTTAAATCTATACTCGATGTTAACAACTTTTTCTTCTTCAGAAACGCTTTCCTTGCCATTGCCAGTCTACATTTTATATCCTCTCTACTTCGACCATCATCAGTTATTTTGCTCCCCAAATAGCAAAACTTCTTTACTACTTTAAGTGTCTCATTTCCTAATCTAATTCCCTCAGCATCACCCGACTTAATTCGACTACATTCCATTATTCTCGTTTTGCTTTTGTTGGTGTTCATCTTGTATCCTCCTTTCAAGACACTGTCTATTCCGTTCAGCTGCTCTTCCAAGTTCTTTGCTGTCTGTGACAGAATTACAATGTCATCGGCGAACCTCAAAGTTTTTATTTCTTCTCCATGGATTTAATACTTACTCCGAACTTTTTTTTTGTTTCCTATTTCAAGTAAAAACCATGAAATTGCAATGTAACAAACAGTAAGTAGGCGTCAATTATAGTGCATGCTAGGTTGTGAAAATCACTAACGTTTCAGCACAGCTGCACAAAGCAGGTAGTAGTAACAGCTTATGCAGGGGTAGGCAAATATATGAAACACCAAAAGCACACAACATTACCATGTCTAATATAGTGTAGGAAAACCGTGGGCATTCACAATTGCTTCCAGTAGTCTCGGAATGTCTAAACATGGGTCCGGTATGTGTTTAAAGTCAATCTTATTCCACTGTTCCTGCAAAATACTGGCAAGTTCAGGTGAAGATAATGGAGGTGGATAGCGATTACGCACCCTTCTCCTCAATGTGATAGACATCCGTGGGGTTGTGAAGCAGCTGAATGGGTTGAAAATAAATAAATCGCCAGGTCCTGATGGGATTCCATTTCGGTTTTACAGAGAGTACTCTACTGCATTGGCTCCTTACTTAGCTTGCATATATCACGAATCTCTTGCCCAACGTAAAGTCCCGAGCGACTGGAAAAAAGCGCAGGTGACGCCTGTATATAAGAAGGGTAGAAGGACGGATCCTCAAAATTACAGACCAATATCCTTAACATCGGTTTGTTGCAGTATTCTCGAACGTATTCTCAGTTCGAATTTAATGAATTTCCTTGAGACAGAGAAGTTGCTGTCCATGCATCAGCAGGGCTTTAGAAAGCATCGCTCCTGCGAAACGCAACTCGCCCTTTTTTCACATGATATCTTGCGAACCATGGATGAAGGGTATCAGACGGATGCCATATTCCTTGACTTCCGGAAAGCGTTTGACTCGGTGCCCAACTGCAGACTCCTAACTAAGGTACGAGCATATGGGATTGGTTCCCAAATATGTGAGTGGCTAGAAGACTTCTTAAATAATAGAACCCAGTACGTTGTCCTCGATGGTGAGTGTTCATCGGAGGTGAGGGTATCATCTGGAGTGCCCCAGGGAAGTGTGGTAGGTCCGCTGTTGTTTTCTATCTACATAAATGATCTTTTGGATAGGGTGGATAGCAATGTGCGGCTGTTTGCTGATGATGCTGTGGTGTCCGGGAAGGTGTCGTCGTTGAGTGACTGTAGGAGGATACAAGATGACTTGGACAGGATTTGTGATTGCTGTAAAGAATGGCAGCTAACTCTAAATATAGATAAATGTAAATTAATGCAGATGAATAGGAAAATGAATCCCGTAATGTTTGAATACTCCATTAGTAGTGTAGCGCTTGACACAGTCACATCGATTAAATATTTGGGCGTAACAATCCAGAGCGATATGAAGTGGGACAAGCATGTAATGGCAGTTGTGGGGAAGGCGGATAGTCGTCTTCGGTTCATTGGTAGAATTTTGGTAAGATGTGGTTCATCTGTAAAGTAGAACGCTTATAAAACACTAATACGACCTATTCTTGAGTACTGCTCGAGCGTTTGGGATCCCTATCAGGTCGGAGTGAGGGTGGACATAGAAGCAATTCAGAGGCGGGCTGCTAGATTTGTTACTGGTAGGTTTGATCGTCACGCGAGTGTTACGGAAATGCTTCAGGAACTCGGGTGGGAGTCTCTGGGGGAAAGGAGGCGTTCTTTTCGTGAATCGCTACTGAGGAAATTTAGAGAACCAGCATTTGAGGCTGACTTCAGTACAATTTTACTGCCGCCAACTTACATTTCGCGGAAAGACCACAAAGATAAGAGAGATTAGGGCTCGTACAGAGGCATATAGGCAGTCATTTTTCCCTCTGTCTGTTTTGGAGTGGAACAGGGAGCAGGGATGCTAGTTGTGGTACGAGGTACCCTCTGCCACGCACCGTATGGTGGATTGCAGAGTATGTATGTAGATGTAGATGTAGAAAGTAGGCAACGAAGACTCAATGACACTGAAATCCAGTGACTGCGACCTTGCAGAGTAACCATGTGGCCCACTAAATACTGCAATATGGCTCCCCAGATCACCAACGAAGTCCTGCCATGTTCCACTCTTGGGACTTAAACACGGACAGCAGATGGAAACATTACTCCATATTCCTGGTTTTACGGCTTCTGCACCACGTTTCCCTGCTCGAGAATTTGCATCACTGTCGAGCGGTTACGGGATTCCAGCTCGCGCTGCGGTTCCCTCCTTATGGAGCTCCCTTTGTGTTTTGGTGCTGACAGGGTTCGCGAGTGGGAAATCAGTTCTGCAGGGACTTTTGCAGCTGACGTCCTCTTGTACGTTACTGGCCATTAAAATTGCTACACCACGAAGATGACGTACTACAGACGCGAAATTTAACCCACAGGAAGAAGATGCTGTGGTATGCAAATGATTAGCTTTTCAGAGCATTCACACAAGGTTGGCGCCGGTGGCGACGCCTACAACGTGCTGACATGAGGAAAGTTTCCAGCCGATTTCTCATACACAAACAGCAGTTGACCGGCGTTGCCTGGTGAAACGTTGTTGTGATGCCTCGTGTAAGGAGGAGGAATGCGTACCATCACGTTTCCGACTATGATAAAGGTCGGATTGTAGCCTATCGCGATTGCGGTTTATCGTATCGCGACACTGCTGCTCGCGTTGGTCGAGATCCAATGACTGTTAGTAGAATATGGAATCGGTGGGTTCAGGAGGGTAATACGGAACGCCGTGCTGGATCCCAACGGCCTGGTATCACTAGCAGTCGAGATGACAGGCATCTTATCCGCATGGCTGTAATGAATCATGCAGCCACGTCTCGATCCTTGAGTCAGCAGATGGGGACGTTTGCAGGACAACAACCATCTGCACGAACAGTTCGACGACGTTTGCAGCAGCATGGTCTATAAGCTCGGGGACCATAGCTGCGGTTACCCTTGTTCTGCATCACAGACAGGAGCGCCTGTGATGGTGTACTCAACGACGAACCTGGGTTCACGAATGGCAAAACGTCATTTTTTTGGATGAATCCAGGTTCTGTTTACAGCATCATGACGGTCGCATCCGTGTTTGGCGACATCGCGGTGAACGCACATCGAAATCGTGTATTCGTTATCACCATACTGGCGTATCACCTGGCGTGATGGTATGGAGTGCCATTGGTTATACGTCTCAGTCACCTCTTGTTCGCATTGACGGCACTTTGAACAGTGGACGTTACATTTCAGATGTGTTACGACCCATGGCTCTACCCTTCATTCGATCCCAACCAAAACCTACATTTCAGCAGGACAATGCACGACCGCATGTTGCAGGACCTATTCCGGCCTTTCTGGATACAGAAAACGTTCGACTGCTGCCCTGGCCAGCACATTCTCCAGATCTCTCACCAATTGAAAACGTCTGGTCAATGGTAGCCTAGCAACTGGCTTGCCACAATACGCCAGTCACTACTCTTGATGAACTGTGGTATTGTGTTGAAGTTGCATGGGCAGCTGTACCTGAACACGCCATCCAAGCTCTGTTTGACTTAATGCCCAAGCGTATCAAGGCCGTTATTATGGCCAGAGGTTGTTGTTCTGGGTACTGATTTTTCAGGATCTATGCACCCAAATTGCGTGAAAATGTAATCACATGTCAGTTCTAGTATAATATATTTGTCCAATGAATACCCATTTATCATCTGCATTTCTTCTTGGTGCAGTAATTTTAATGGCCAGTAGCGTAATTCGTCACAATGCTCTTCAATGACCGCCTGTCACGATCACTCATCACACACTTTCTTCCGCGTTGTGACTTAGCGGATGATGTTAATCCGCTTTCCCTGTATGAGCTGAAAATCTATACGGTATGTCTCAAAACATCGAACACCTCCCTCTTCGTTATTGAACCACCCGCCATACGAGCACCAACATTTTTCCCACGTAGCTCCGACATAATGTACTCACAACTAAACAGAACACTATTGCGACCAGAATTGACACCTGAAATGCATTGAGGAAATTGCACGGGAGCCGCTCGTGGTCAGACGCAACAACACAACATGTAGGTTGGCTAACATCTGCATTTATGTCCAAGCATGCAGTTCTCGAGGTGTTTTCATAGTTTTCTCCAACCCAAGTATATTCTGTATATGACGAAAGAATACGCAGCATCTGTCTTATTCATAAATCGCATCTGAATGTTGGTTGCTTGTGAAAAGCTCGTGTTACGAATCGTTCAAGAAAGAGAAACGTCTATTAGGATGTGCTCCAATTCAGCTGCAACAGTATAGTTACCTGCCGAGGTAGTTATTTGTCGTTTCGTGAGATTGCTGCTCACGTCGGTCCTGGTGAAGTCTAATGTGAGCTGTGCGACTACTGTGTATACCCCTACACAGGTGACTTATTATCGTTTAAAAACTTCCAAAGAGGCGTAGATGCCGCTGAGCAAGTTGTTCAATACAGTGTGTCCCTCTCGAAAGAGACCGCACAAACATGTCTGGTAATTCCGCTGACATTGCGCAGTGTAATTTGTGACGTTTGACGAGGCAACACTACACTCTGCAACATCGTTTGACGCCACAGCGTGTTTCCGCGCGTTGCTGCGGCTGGAGCTCATCAGTGTTCAGTGACAATGTATCGCTATTCATGTTGTAGGGAAGCAGCCTACTCACGCTGTAATAAATTCACATCAGTTTCCGTTGTGTGCCAGCCAGTCTGCTGTAACTAGCTCTGACGTCATAAATGTTGCGCAATACCTTAAAAATCAGGCAAATGAACTAAAACTTTTCTAGCATGTCAGGAATATTACTAAATTAATGTGTGTTAAATATCAGTTCGATAACTTCAGCCATTTCCGAGATTTGGACGTTTTTCTGGAAAAATCATTGGCGCAACAGAAAAGAGCTAGAGACTTCAAAATTTATATTTAGATTCATCTTTCATAATGATTTAATAAAAACAGTACTTTGGATTTCACATATTAAGATTTTAGTGGAAATTCATGATTTTCTGGTTTTCGTCTCAAAACTGAAGGAAGCAAGATAGATTAAGTAGGCTAGTAAATAAGGCTAGGATGTTTAGATTTAAATAGGTTGGAGGTCCGCTATGATTATGAAGATGTGTAAAGTTTCTTTTTAATACCTATAAAATTATAGCGATAGCGGATCTCAAAAGGGACAGTTCAGAGCTCATCTGCTGCGTGCAGGGTAATTTAATTAATTCTCTCGCTCAAAGTATTTAACTTAGCCACGTCAAAATTTTATTATCAATACTTACCTGCGTGCTGAATGCACGTTTAAATTAAGAGCTTCTTCGGCCATCAGCCAAAGAAGCTATAAATTATTATGTAACTTGAAGTGGTGCGTTACTAGCCCAGCGGCTAGTCGGGATAGCGGATTTGATCAGGCGTTCCCTCAGCCGTCCGCACCGCGGCTTTATATATAAGGACGCTACGCGAGGAAGCAAGGCCCTAGTTCTCTCCAGACGCTGAATGACACGCCATCTGTGTCGGTAGTCGCGTCGCATCAGTATATCTGCTACAAACAGCCTCGGGTGCCGTATTAAGTTACTAGAGATATGCGGAACCATGAAAACATTTCATGTGAAGTGTTAATTCTGGGGTGATTTTCATTATCTAGCTTCAGTTTGCGTTTTGTCGTATTTTCACGTGCCGTCGCGGGACAGTCATTCTACCAAATATTTAGCGTGGCGTTTGATGAAATACTCTCATCAAAAATTATGGCGAGCATTCTTTTTAACATTTGATTCGGACATTTATAGTTGCATCAGCGCATTAGACTCTGAACTGTTCTGTTAGTTAGGTTGTAGGGATACTTGTGGTTTTTATTAGTGAATTTCAGAATATACTCAACTATTTTGGAAAACCGTTTTTGATTAGAAATCCCGGACAATCTCCTAATTCCTCAGAGCTATAAGCTGCAGCTATAAGAACATTCTCAGGTAAAGTGGGCACTAGGATATCTATTTACTGGCTCCAAGTTTTATTAAACCACTTTCTGGGGGTCACGGAGTAAATAGAGAGCCAATGTTGAGAACGGCAAAAGACAGCAATAACAACCTTCTAAAAGCTAGAAACTGATTCAACACGCAAGCATAGATCCAGCAATCAGATTTTTGATTATTGTTACAAACTTATACATCCGCCGCCCCACATATGGTGCATCGGCCGGGAAACGTTTCTACAGTCTACAGTAGATTTACTATTATTACAAACTTATACATTCGCCGCCCCACATATGGTGCATCGGCCGGGAAACCAACTAAGTGAAAGTGATTTTTAACTTTTCGGATTCGCGAGTGAAATGCGACACGCAACTGAGTATAAAACAGTGAATGTGTTACGTGTGCATGTGGACGACGCAATTGGATTAACAACGCATCTGGATAGACGGAGCTGGCACTGAGTCTAGCGGTGCTGCCGGCATCGCGAGAAGCCAGTCTCGCCGCACCGCAGTCGTCCGCTGGAGCAGCCGGCGCAGAGCCTGCAATTGCGGGCCACGCAAACACACAACAGCCGTCGGAGAGCCGTCTGCGGTTCAACGTGCCACGTCGCATCAGGAATCCTGGTACGCCGCGCCGGCAACGCCATACGTCGTGCAGAAGGAACTAAGTTATGTGAAAAGCTGTTAAAAATTTTACTAACCTGCACTAAAAGACTGTTGGCGATGGAACCGCCAAAAGAAACTGAGGTTAAACTTAAATTAGAACCTATGTCTGTTGAGGGAACTGTAAATACAGACAACGGTTCGAGTGTAAATATGCATGAAAGTAATAATGTTAAAGTGAAATATGAAGTGTTGTCTCCTGACAGTAGTGTGGGAAGGGGCAATGATTCAATAATAGAGACTCCTGTATTAAAGCGGAAAGTAGAAATGATAAATTTATTGGATGATAGTTTTTCTGATGAATTAAAAATGAAACAGTCATCAGAGATGGTAGAGTTTAAGAAGGAGCAGTTAGATATGACTAATCAATCAGAAGTTTCAGGTAGTTGTGATGATTCTGGTATTGGAGCTAGTTTTTCGTCACCTGAGTGTGATAAAAAGCCAGCTCGTGAGCAACCCAAAGATGCTGGGGCTGTTGATCTAAATGTTATATTACAAGCAATAGCTGCCAGTCAAACAAATTTTAATATGCGGTTTGAGGCAATGGACAATAAGTTAGAATCCAATAATGCTGAATTAAAGGCTGAAATAAGTGAACAGGTCAAAAGCAGTAATGCTGAATTAAAGTCTGAGATTGTGGCCAGCCAAACAAATTTTAATAAACGATTGGAGGTAATGGACGATACTTTCAAGGCTGGTTGCAATAAATTGAAAGAGGATCTAGACAGTTTGAATTATAAAATTGATTGCAATCATGAGGATATTAAGAAAAAGGTTGCTCAACAATTTTCTGAAATGTATAAGACAATAAAATCCGAAGTCGCTGAGGTTCGCAAAGACTTCCAAATGGAAGATGCGAAGCTGGAGCACAAGTTAACAGAAAAGATCGAGGCGGAGTCTGAACTGTGCTCAGATAGATTTAAAGATGTTAATATAAAAGTAAACATATGTCAAGCAGAAGTAGAAGCAATCAAAACTGACACTACTCATATTGTGCAAAGAGTAGATAATGTTGAAATAAAAGTAGAAAATATAAGTACTAACATTGCTAACATTGAGAGTAAAGTAGCTTCAGTAACTTCTGGTAATGGTAATGTACAACAAGTTGTAGCTGCAAAAGCCGCTTTTATCGGGTGTCGGCAGTTCTTGCGGTTCGATCCAGATAAAAATATCCACCCGCTAGATTTCTGGAACGATTTTGAAGATGTGATTCCACCAACTTGGTCTGAGCGAGAGAAAATCTCATTTATTAGAAGCCATTTAGCAGGTGACGCCATGCGTTGGTCAGCTGATGTTATGTTGAAATGTAAAACATTAGCGGAATTTAAAACAGCTTTTATTAATGAATATTGGTCTAGCAATAAGCAAAATGAAGTGTTGAGAGAATTTTGGAGTGGAAAACGCTTCAATGCAGGCAAGGAATCTATTAAAGAGTTTGCTAGGTCATGGATTTCACGTTTGTCACATTTGGCGGAAAAGCTAAAACCAGAAATGATTATACTAGGTCTGGAAGCTAAACTGCCATGGTACTGGCAAACTAGAATTATATCAGCCCCTAGAGACAATCTGGATCGTTTCATTGAATATTTGGAACGTGTAGAACGTGTTGCTGCCAATGAGGAGCAAGCACGTAATAACCGAAATGCCAATAATAATATTAGTAATTTTAGGAACGAGCAAAATGGCAATGTAAACATCAGAACAGTAGGTGTTCGTCATCCTAAGAGAGGTAGGAATTGGGGAAATAATTATCAGAACCAACAATGGCATCCAAGGGATAATAATTTTGTTCCAAACAGAAATATGCATGTAAACAACAGTACGGAAAGTAATGCTATGCCAGCTAACTATAATGAAACTAAAGGAAACAGTAGTAGGCCGAGGCAGGAAAACTAGTTCCCGTCTATGAGGACACTGGCGCTCACCAGGCGGTTACTTTTCCTATGCCAGTAGTTAAGGGAATTGCTAAGACAGATCAGAATACTCAAACTGAACATGCGAATGAAGAGTCGGTAGCACCTAAGGATACAACAGAAATATTAGATCACTCACAGTATTTGATAGATACCGTGTTAGAAACGCTTTCTAAGTGGGAAGAGAAAGAGAAGGCGCAGCAGTGTAACAGTAGGGATGAGCTACAAAATATTGAATTGTCAGGTGAAGAAGCAGAAGAAATTCATGCTTATATTTACGATGAGGATGATGTGCTCTTATCTAAAGTGCCTGTGCAGGATGTTGATAATGTACTAATAGATTTAGGACAGGAGATAAGTGAGAATGTAGAGGGTAGGCTGTTTGGGGTCGATGAACCCAGTAGCTGTGACCAGTTGTCACTTGAGAAGGAAACCGACGATAATGGTGAAAGTGGTTTAGCTGTAACTAATGTTATGCCCGGTCTGGAGGCGCAGAATCGCTCAGACTACAGTAATTTGGGTTATGTTCAGCAAACTAAATGTAATGAAGTCGTGCGGTGTTTCGATTTAAAATTAATAGACCGACTGGAAAAGGCAGCTGAAAATGTAATTCAGGAAACCCATACACCCTGTGACCTAAATGTAATGAAGACAGATGTCGATCACTTTAGTTGGAGACAAATCCAAAAGGAACTACTAGATGAATCTGAGGAACCACCTGTACAACCTAGAATAAGCCACCCTATAATAATAGTGAATATGTTGGGTATCAATGTACGTTGTCTCTTAGACAGTGGAAGTGAGGTGAGTGCAATATCTCAGTCCTTCTTTGATGCATTACCTGGTAAAGACAAGCTTACAGTAATGAGGGTATCAGGACTAAGAATAATTGGTGCTACTGGCAAGGTGTCAAAAACGGTAAAGCAAGAAGCTTTACTGCCCTTTAACATAAATGGTAATTTAATTGATCATCCATGTTTAATTGTAAACAATCTCAGTATTGAGGTTTTAATTGGCATAGATTTCTTGTCAAAATATCAGAGTGTTGTTGACTTTGAAAGAAGCCAGTTAAAAATGGTCTTGCCAATAACCGGAGTAATTATAGTACCTTTTAGTGATAAGCATGTACTGACTGATGATGGAACTTGGGAGCTGCCTATACGAGTTCTGAAAAACAGGAAATATTGGGGCAATGGTGTTAATCTTAGTACAAGTAAGCTGAACACAGAAGAAGAAGAAGAAGCAATTATTTTAGACAAAATAGAAGCTAAATTGCAGGAAATCGATAGGATTTCAGCCAATCAAAAGGAAGAACTGAGACAGGTTCTAAAAAGGCATCATAAAGTATTTTCAGATCGACGTGGCAGATTCATAGTAAGCCAATGAATGCTGTAGGGAGGAGGTTGTTCTGTAACCTCTACACAGTGTGGCAGCTGTGCAGTCCCAGCTGTGTGAGATCTTCTTTCCATTTCAGGTCTCACTCACTCTTCGTCTTTTCTATCCACCTAAAATTTCTAACTCTTCTTTACAGCATTAAACTAATGAGCGCTGTAGGGAGGAGGTTGTTCTTTAACCTCTACACAGTGTGGCAGCTGTGCAGTCCCAGCTGTGTGAGATCTTCTTTCCCATTTCAGGTCTCACTCACTCTTCATCTTTCCAATCTACAAAAATTTCGACATCTTCTTTCCAACACATAAAATTTCCGTTATGACTATCAAGCCAGCATTAAGCTAATGAATGCTGTAGGGAGGAGATTGTTCTGTAACCTCTACACGGTGTGGCAGCTGTGCGGTCCCAGCTGTGTGAGATCTTCTTTCCCATTTCAGGTCTCACTCAATCTTCATCTTTCCTATCCCCAAAAATTTTCGACCTTTTCTTCCAACACATAAAATTTTCCGTTATGATTATCACGTCAATAATAAACCAATGAATGCTGTAGGGAGGAGGTTGTTCTGTAACCTCTACACAGTGTGGCAGCTGTGCAGTCCCAGCTGTGTGAGATCTTCTTTCCATTTCAGGTCTCACTCACTCTTCGTCTTTTCTATCCACCTAAAATTTCTAACTCTTCTTTACAGCATTAAACCAATAAATGCTGTAGGGAGGAGGTTGTTCTTTAACCTCTACACAGTGTGGCAGCTGTGCAGTCCCAGCTGTGTGAGATCTTCTTTCCCATTTCAGGTCTCACTCATTCTTCCTCTTTCCTGTCCTCAAAAATTTCGACCTCTTCTTTCCAGACATGAAAATTTTCTGTCATGACTATCAAGCCTTGAGTTATGTAACCATTCTATCTACCGATTAGTGAAAAAAAAATACCTAATGTGACAAACCTAATAGTGACAAACAATAGAGAAGTATGAAGTAATTAAGATAAAATATATTGGAGTAACAAGTATGTGTAGAAACCTGGTAATATAGTAAGTACAAAGTGTTGTTTTATTGGAAATGGTCCACCAACAGTAATTTAAAAAGATATATGAATTCATGTACAAGCAGGATCTGAAATGGTAGTGAAACCTAGTGTATGCTGTAGAGCTAACTAATTAATAGTAAGAAAGAGATTGCTTAGTGTTATGAAAAATATGCAGATAAGTTGTAAGATTAAACTCACCTGGTGTAGCAAGGAAAGGCAGTGTAATAGAATTGAGCAGTGTTTGTGGTTGAGGCGTGAAGGACACGTCCCTGAAGTATTTATTAGGTTGGAGCTGGCCATTATTTTAGTGTAGTGTGTGACTGGATACACCTACACATATTGAGGTTATGAGTTGGAGGCGTGAATGCGACCATAGGTACCCTTATGTTAGATGAGACAGAGCAGCTCATGGTGTCCTATAGGTTTAAGGAATTTTGCATTACGCTCGTCCATAATTACTTGATGCACTTTAGTGGTAGGTTTGAGAGAGACTACCTGAGGTTTCAGCATCCGATCGAGTGGAAATGGATTGCCACGTGAGCAAACTAATCAGCTGCAATACACTATGAATATGAGATAAATGTGCTTTCCTATGCTTTAAATTTAAATGGAGTATTACTTAAGTTCATACCTTAGCAAAGTAAGTAAGTACATAATGACAGACGTGAAACATTATTTTAGCTCAGCATAAATACACTTCAAAGTAAGTAAGTACGTAATTGCTGATGTGGAACTGACAAAAGCAGAGGACCAATAAGCGGATTTAATAGTCAACTAAACGTAGTGTGTTTTGAACACTCACAACTGTACTATTACCAAAAGTTACTCACATGTACATGGAAGCTGAGAAAACAACCTCTAATCATACTCATACTATCTCTAAGAATAAGGTAATCAAAGATGAGTCAGTTAAGTAAATAAGATGCAGATTTGTCAGGAATGTACCGAGCATTGGTTCAGTGTTCCGGCCCAGAAATAATAAATTCAGATTAAATATGAATATTGACTGTATGCCTTGAGCATAAATTTTCTCAAGTACGTCATTGACGGCGTTTTGAGCCACTTGTTTAACGATTTTATGACAGTTAAGTAACCGCGAGAGTAATACTGAAAAAGGTTCTGTTAACTTTGTTCCAGCAACATACTGAAGGATAAAATGTATATATCCCCATTTCATTGTAATCCACCCTTAGATATTAAGTGAACAGAGTCTGAGGCACTCTTTTTGTTTGTTCTACAGGACAAACCAGATAATGGCAGCCTGGTAGCTGCGTGAAAGCGTGGAGTGACTTGGACACAACTCACAGTGACCCCTCCCCTTTCCCCCATGTAATTTAGAGAGAACGTGAAGGACGCACACCATAGCAACTTCCCCTCCTCTACCCTTGTGAATGGAAGTGTAGGACGCCAGCCAAAGCGGCTACAACCACGTGTGTAAAAATTATTTGTGAACTTTTTCTTTCAGGTTTAGAAAAGACTGCTAAGAGATATATATCTGTTTATGTATCATGTTATTTTCTTTGAATTTGTGTATGTAAAAATGTATTTAATGTAGTTAAGATTTTTATAATTTTTCAATTTCTATGTGTTTGTTTGTCTAAGGCAATATGTATGCCAAAATATTTCATGACTTTGCTTTAAAAATTTGAGTAATGACATTGTTTAGAAAGGCAGTGAACATGCCTACAATTTAAATAATTAATGTAGGTAATCAGTTTTCTTTAATGTTTATACAGATTTATATTTCAATTTTGATGTTTCATAGGAAGTTAAACTGTACTCTTGCTTCCCTTTTTGTAATTAAATTTTTTTTTCATTCATTAACATTCATAAACAAAAAATTTAAGTAGAGGGTGATGTAGGGAAGCAGCCTACTCACGCTGTAATAAATTCACATCAGTTTCCGTTGTGTGCCAGCCAGTCTGCTGTAACTAGCTCTGACGTCATAAATGTTGCGCAATACCTTAAAAATCAAGCAAATGAACTAAAACTTTTCTAGCATGTCAGGAATATTACTAAATTAATGTGTGTTAAATATCAGTTCGATAACTTCAGCCATTTCCGAGATTTGGACGTTTTTCTGGAAAAATCATTGGCGCAACAGAAAAGAGCTAGAGACTTCAAAATTTATATTTAGATTCATCTTTCATAATGATTTAATAAAAACAGTACTTTGGATTTCACATATTAAGATTTTAGTGGAAATTCATGATTTTCTGGTTTTCGTCTCAAAACTGAAGGAAGCAAGATAGATTAAGTAGGCTAGTAAATAAGGCTAGGATGTTTAGATTTAAATAGGTTGGAGGTCCGCTATGATTATGAAGATGTGTAAAGTTTCTTTTTAATACCTATAAAATTATAGCGATAGCGGATCTCAAAAGGGACAGTTCAGAGCTCATCTGCTGCGTGCAGGGTAATTTAATTAATTCTCTCGCTCAAAGTATTTAACTTAGCCACGTCAAAATTTTATTATCAATACTTACCTGCGTGCTGAATGCACGTTTAAATTAAGAGCTTCTTCGGCCATCAGCCAAAGAAGCTATAAATTATTATGTAACTTGAAGTGGTGCGTTACTAGCCCAGCGGCTAGTCGGGATAGCGGATTTGATCAGGCGTTCCCTCAGCCGTCCGCACCGCGGCTTTATATATAAGGACGCTACGCGAGGAAGCAAGACCCTAGTTCTCTCCAGACGCTGAATGACACGCCATCTGTGTCGGTAGTCGCGTCGCATCAGTGTATCTGCTACAAACAGCCTCGGGTGCCGTATTAAGTTACTAGAGATATGCGGAACCATGAAAACATTTCATGTGAAGTGTTAATTCTGGGGTGATTTTCATTATCTAGCTTCAGTTTGCGTTTTGTCGTATTTTCACGTGCCGTCGCGGGACAGTCATTCTACCAAATATTTAGCGTGGCGTTTGATGAAATACTCTCATCAAAAATTATGGCGAGCATTCTTTTTAACATTTGATTCGGACATTTATAGTTGCATCAGCGCATTAGACTCTGAACTGTTCTGTTAGTTAGGTTGTAGGGATACTTGTGGTTTTTATTAGTGAATTTCAGAATATACTCAACTATTTTGGAAAACCGTTTTTGATTAGAAATCCCGGACAATCTCCTAATTCCTCAGAGCTATAAGCTGCAGCTATAAGAACATTCTCAGGTAAAGTGGGCACTAGGATATCTATTTACTGGCTCCAAGTTTTATTAAATCACTTTCTGGGGGTCACGGAGTAAATAGAGAGCCAGTGTTGAGAACGGCAAAAGACAGCAATAACAACCTTCTAAAAGCTAGAAACTGATTCAACACGCAAGCATAGATCCAGCAATCAGATTTTTGATTATTGTTACAAACTTATACATCCGCCGCCCCACATATGGTGCAACGGCCGGGAAACGTTTCTACAGTCTACAGTAGATTTACTATTATTACAAACTTATACATCCGCCGCCCCACAATGTGAGACACTATTGGATTACTGACTCCATTAAGACATGTTAGCAGTTGTTTGTTGAACGGTTTGATGACCAGCGTGTACCTTGTAAATGCTGCATACAAAAGTCAGTGAAGAAGATGGAGTGCAGTTTAACGATGTTGGGATGAGGACGGCCGCCAATATCGCAAGAAAAAGTGAATGACGTGAAGCAACGATTATTGACCTCTCCTGCAAAGTCTGTTGACGTTTATCTCAGGAATGTTCAATGACACAGAGCGCATGTCACAGAACTGCGAAGAATGCTGGCACGTATCCATACCGGTTTACAGTTCTTCAGGAACTGAATGTCAGTGACAAACGAATTACATTTTGCAGTTGGTTTCAGCAATTTTTTGCTTAGAGGTCAGAAATATTGCAGTACTCACTATAAAATAAATAAAATAAAATATTAATTTTTATGTATGTATGATAGTGATTGGCTGTAATTAATATTTGCTTATCTGGAACGTGGACGTTTAATTATTTGGTATCAGACGCTTGACAATGGCTTTTTTCGTAAGTGCAATGTTTTTCGTAGTTGACCGTGAAATGTGATTCAAATAATCGGACTTCGTATTTAAATCGTTTCCAAAGACTGCTGCGGTAGGTGCGGACTCATATCTAAATCTCAATATTAGAATAATTTGCCAGCTATGTCAATACGTCGTACAGAGGTGACTGTCTACTAAACATAAAAAGTTTACACAGTTAGTTAAATCAGATATATTCAACGAATAAACCTACAGTTAAATAATTCTACTTACTTTCATAAATATAAATTCTTTACAGAATCGAGTGCCTAGTAAGATTGCAACTCGCAGTGTTCTTATATAACATCAAATATGGCGGTGTGCCAGTTAATAAAATTTACGTGCTACCCGCACTAGTTGTTGTACATGACCTCTCCCTTCTTAATCAAACATAAGAGTGTCGTAATTGTGTTTTGTTTTATCAGCGACACAGCGCTGCAGTTCTGTGCCATAGGCTTTATTTATTTGTCACAGATTAATTATTTAATTAAGATTTCGCGTTTCCGAGGAAACTCACGCACGGCATGCAAATGTGCCTTTATATTTCCCCCTGAATTGCGAGGCGAAAGGAGACACCTGCAGGCGAGCAATTCACCTAAAGGCACAAGAAAATCTAAGTTATCTACAACTATTTACATGACTTACATTATACTGTATATTATATACAAAATTTGAATGACGCGCGTGCGCCGTAAAAGTTCTTATGTTGGCAAAATAGAGTGCGCGCATGCGCAGAAGCGTCTGTGTGACTCCGGCACTGCCGTTATATCGTAAATTTGGATCACGCGGCACAGTATTGCAGTTCATATTGTTCGTGTGAGCGCGCATTTCTTAGTCGTTGCACAAAGAAAATATTCCCCCAAGATTACATATGAAGACTACATTCTACGACAGGTAACTTAGTTTTAAAATTACAATATTTGTTATAATACAATACAACTTTAGATTGTTGAATGTTCTTAGTTACATAGTATTGCATTGAAATGCTTCAAAGAAAAATGTCATTTTGTTTCAGGTGCGCTGACCTATACACATCGTGTCGTTATTACAGTTTATATTCATCTGCTGCACAATAATTTTTCACAGGTTAGTGTCGTCGTGGTAAAGTTTTTTGATCACAGTAACATCGCTGTATAAAAACGTGATTGATACATAAGCATGCCCATTTCCTATTTCCATTACAGTCGTTGTGATGCAGTTCGTTGTGACAAAAAGCATTG
The DNA here is from genome assembly GCF_021461385.2 of Schistocerca piceifrons. Classification (NCBI taxonomy): domain Eukaryota; kingdom Metazoa; phylum Arthropoda; class Insecta; order Orthoptera; family Acrididae; genus Schistocerca; species Schistocerca piceifrons. The sequence goes on from NC_060140.1 coordinate 794,786,950, forward strand.
TTTATTACAGATCAGACGTGACCCGTCGAGTAATTGGTCCATATGCAGTTCGTTTTCGATATTCCGTGGAAGCTTGGTTGCAGAACCTCGGACGGCACATAGCTGGCGTCGATCCTTGGACAGTCCAGGTAAGTGTGTCCGTCACATTTCGAGAACATTCCATTCCCTGAAGTTCCAACCAAAATTCTTCCACTCGTCGTGTTGTTTTCTGGACAGACACGTTGTGACCATATAATCCAGCTAACACCTCGAAGTTAGGTACTGTAGTAATGTCACTAGACGATGCACCAATTACGCACATCACATTTTCAGTTTTTTTGCTAAATATAGCTCACCTAAATGTTCGTAGTTACTTATCAAAGAAATCGTTCATCGCGTTTACAAGGTACGATGCATGATGAATGTCATTAACAGTTTCTTTCACATAGGTTTCTGCGTAGTTGCAGACTTATTAATGTACGTTAATGTCCGTGAACAGTGGTTCACTACGCAATTTTTTTTAAGTTTTTCACATTTTGGCACTCGTTATCGTTCAAATTTTCACATAGTAACAGTTACATTATACATCATTTTTAAAAAAACATAAGTAATCATACATATACACGTCACATATTTTCTTAGCATAAACATAATAGGTACACATAAACATGTTTACATCATCATTACATAGCTATAAATTATTACATTGTGTCACATTTGATTACATGAATTGCAGATATTTACGTTCTCTTTAACGGTTTTGCTGGGATTTTATCGATGTTTTTTGTGATGTCATCTGAAATTAAGATAGGTTAGACACAACATTCGTTACATCAGTAGGCAAGACCAGGCGTTTTCACTACTCAATAAATATTCAAAATAATAAGAGAAGGAAAACTGTTAGATTCCTCGCGTTTTGTGTGTTTATAGTGTCTGTGTGGCCTTGGCTACTGGTAGATGCTTTTCTTGCTGAGAGATGTGCGTCTAATCTATTTCTCGAAGTAAAAGATCGCTTCACAGATGACGTCTGTCGGTTCGTCAGGTGCCATACCAAGTCGGTGATACCTACAGTCACATATGTTCCGTGAAAAATTAATATATCATTCACTGCTACGTAATCATAAATTTTACTTTAATATTCAGTCTTCTCGGTGGTGCCGCGGCGTTGAAAGAAAAGTTCTTCTGTCTTCAACTGCGTCACTGGAACCGCTGAAATGAAAATTTCTATACTACTTATTAGCTGTGTTGTAGCAAACAGAGTTTTGCGAGTTGCTTAGCAATGTTTTCATGGGTATGACTTTGACATTATTTAGCATGAAATGCTCTAAGATCTCGGTGTGCGTATAGCCCAATAATTTTGTTAGTTCTAGGATGTTGTAACATACGCACCAGGATGTGGTATGTTAACAATTATATAAGGTCCTTCATATAGCAGACGCCACTTAGCATTGCGTCGTTTGAGTGCTACAGATTTATGATGAGTACGAAGTAGTACAAGCATTCCTACCTTGAATTTTTGTTTTCTTTTTATTATGTTCGTGTGATGTTTGTTTCGTATCTGTGCGTGATGTGTCAGTGTAGTCAATACTTCTTTTATTTTCTGTTCAGGTGTGATTTCCTTGTCTGACAACTTAGGTAATGGCTCAATGATTTTCCAGTCTAACATTTGTTTTAATTCTTGCCACACAGCAGGTCGTTGAGATAACGGTACGTTGTATGTCTTGTGGTAGAAGATCTCGTGAGGCTTAACTTCAATCATGTACACATACGTGTTGATAACACCTAATCGTTTGGTAAAAACTTGTAAATATTTGGATAACACTTCCTGTAGTTTTATACGTTCATGTACACTGAGAGCTGTAGCTTCATTTATCTGATGATCAAGCAATGTTTTCAAGTCCATTAGCTCTGTGTCAGATGAGTGTGTTTGCATGTCTTGAATGTCATTGTCAAGTACTAACTGAACCTTGTACCCTGTACAGTGTTTGTCATGCTTTAGAGTTCTCCTGTCCAAATCAATAATAATTACACTGCCTTTATCATTTAAAATACATTTACCTTTGGAGAAGTCTATAATACAGTCCTTCTCGCTCATAATATCTATTTCTAATATGCAATTTGTCACAAGGTTTTGTACAACCAGGAATGGCCATTGTACGGTTCCATTACCTATTTTAATGTTTACAAAAACTTGCTTCGTAACCGTACATGACTTATTACCTAGAGCAGTAGTTATTTTACAGTTTTGGATAGGAAACTCAGGCACAGGCTCCAATTCACACATCTTTTTATAGAAATTAAAAGACAAAACGTTCACAGCTGCACCTGTATCTAAGATAACAGTAGTTGGAATCCCACCTACTACACCAGTAGTAGAGGCTAAAACAATTTCATTTGTGTTTGAACGACATTGTGTGCTGTCTTGCAAAAGTTCATTTGATATATTCTCATTGTGGTTATATCTTATAAATAAAACAGGTAGTTTTTGTTTAGAATTATTAGGTAAATCAATATTTTGTTGTTCAATGGTGGTGTCAAATAACTGATTAACATTGAAGTCGCCCCCCAAGAATTCTTCAGCCACGACCCGGGGCATAGAAGTGACTGTTTCTAGTTTGTTGGATTAGCATTTGTATTAGGTACTGACAGAGATTGAGGTTGTGTATCAGGTCATTTCTATTATATTCACATTCGGATATTGCCTGTTGTGATCTCCAAACTTTTGCGGTTGTTGTTGCTGTTGCGCATCATAACTTACCTGTCAGTCGTAAGGTATGCTCCAATTTTGTCCTGGTGGCTGCTGTGGTAAAGCAGTGTTTGAATGAAAGTATTGATCGCTACCAGTCCAGCCTTGATGCTGTCTTGGCTCGTAGTTATTATTATTTCTATTTCTGTTTGTGTTTTTGTTGTTACATTTGTATCCGTTGTTACCGTTGTTGTTATTACCGCGGTGCCTTTTGTATGGATTGCCGCATGAAGTGTTATTACTGTTGTAACTGTTGTTTGTATTGGAATACGCGTGTTGATTTTGATTTCCGTATTGAGACGGCATGTGAGTTTGCTGTTTTTGCTGTACCGCGTATCCAACTGTGGGCGCGCCAGAATTGAGTTGGCAAGCCTGCATGTTGTGCATACCACTAGTATAAACATTGTGGCTGCTGTTTTGCCGCGCGAAGCGCTGACCTTCTAGTAACATGTCAACCGAATCTAAAGCCGTTAAAAAATAATCTGGATCGTCATCCTGAATATGTAAGTGTTTTTCTTTAATGTTGAAAAACATTGTGGCTGCTGTTTTGCCGCGCGAAGCGCTGATCTTCTAGTAACATGTCAGCCGAATCTAAAGCCATCATCATCATCATCATCATCATCATTTAAGACTGATTATGCCTTTCAGCGTTCAGTCTGGAGCATAGTCCCCCTTATAAAATTCCTCCATGATCCCCTATTCAGTGCTAACATTGGTGCCTCTTCTGATGTTAAACCTATTACTTCAAAATCATTCTTAACCGAATCCAGGTACCTTCTCCTTGGTCTGCCCCGACTCCTCCTACCCTCTACTGCTGAACTCATGAGTCTCTTGGGTAACCTTGCTTCTCCCATGCGTGTAACATGACCCCACCATCTAAGCCTGTTCGCCCTGACTGCTACATCTATAGAGTTCATTCCAAGTTTTTCTTTGATTTCCTCATTGTGGACACCCTCCTGCCACTGTTCCCATCTACTAGTACCTGCAATCATCCTAGCTACTTTCATATCCGTAACCTCAACCTTACTGATAAGGTAACCTGAATCCACCCAGCTTTCGCTCCCATACAACAAAGTTGGTCGAAAGATTGAACGGTGCATAGATAACTTAGTCTTGGTACTGACTTCCTTCTTGCAGAAGAGAGTAGATCGTAGCTGAGCACTCACTGCATTAGCCTTGCTACACCTCGCTTGCAGTTCTTTCACTATGTTGCCATCCTGTGAGAATATGCATCCTAAGTACTTGAAACCGTCCACCTGTTCTAACTTTGTTCCTCCTATTTGGCACTCAATCCTTTTATATTTCTTTCCCACTGACATTACTTTCGTTTTGGAGATGCTAATCTTCATACCATAGTCCTTACATTTCTGATCTAGCTCTGAAATATTACTCTGCAAACTTCCAATCGAATCTGCCATCACAACTAAGTCATCCGCATATGCAAGACTGCTTATTTTGTGTTCACACATCTTAATCTCACCCAGCCAGTCTATTGTTTTCAACATATGATCCATAAATAATATGAACAACAGTGGAGACAGGTTGCAGCCTTGTCTTACCCCTGAAACTACTCTGAACCATGAACTCAGTTTACCGTCAACTTAACTGCTGCCTGACTATCCATGTAAAGACCTTTAATTGCTTGCAAAAGTTTGCCTCCTATTCCATAATCTCGTAGAACAGACAATAACTTCCTCCTAGGAATCCGGTCATATGCCTTTTCTAGATCTATAAAGCATAGATACAATTCCCTGTTCCACTCATAACACTTCTCCATTATTTGTCGTAAGCTAAAGATCTGGTCCTGACACCCTCTAAGAGGCCTAAACCCACACTGATTTTCATCCAACTGCTCCTCAACTAATACTCGCACTTTCCTTTCAACAATACCTGAGAAGATTTTACCCACAACGCTGATTAAAGAGATACCTCTGTAGTTGTTACAATCTTTTCTGTTTCCATGTTTAAAGATTGGTGTGATTACTGCTTTTGTCCAGTCTGATGGAACCTGTCCCGACTCCCAGGCCATTTCAATTATCCTGTGTAGCCATTTAAGACCTGACATTCCACTGTACTTGATGAGTTCCGACTTAATTTCATCCACCCCAGCTGCTTTATAGCACTGCAATCTATTGACCATTTTCTCCACTTCCTCAAACGTGATCCTATTTCCATCATCATTCCTATCCCATTCTACCTCGAAATCCGAAACATTACAGATCGTATTTTTACCAACATTGAGCAACTCTTCAAAATATTCCCTCCATCTGCCCAAGGCATCCACAGGATTCACCAGCAGTTTTCCTGGCCTGTCCAAAATACTTGTCATTTCCTTCTTACCTCCCTTTCGAAGACTGCTAATTACACTCCAGAATGGTTTTCCAGCAGCTTTACCCAATGTTTCCAACCTGTTTCCAAAGTCTTCCCAAGATTTCTTCTTGGATGCTGCAATTATCTGTTTGGCTTTGTTTCTTTCTTCAACATAACTTTCTCTGTCTACCTGAGTTCTAGTATGTAGCCTTTTTTATACGCCTTCTTTTTCCTTTTACAGGCTGCCTTGACTGTGTCATTCCACCAAGCTGTTTGCTTCCTCCTACTTTTACACACTACTGTTCCAAGACATTCTTTAGCCACTTCTAGTACTGTGTCCCTGTACCTTGTCCATTCCTTTTCCAATGACTGTAATTGACTACATTCAACTAACTGATCGCTGAGATCGCTGTTATGTACTTGTGCCTGATTTCCTTATCGTGAAGTTTCTCCACTCTTATCCTCCTACATATGGACCTGACCTCCTGCACTTTCGGCCTCGCAATCCCAATTTCACTGCAGATTAAATAATGATCAGTGTCATCAAAGAATCCCCTGAATACACGTGTGTCCCTCACAGCCTTCCTGAATTCCTGATCTGTTATTATATAGTCAATGACAGATCTGGTTCCCCTGCTTTCCCAAGTATACCGGTGAATGTTCTTATGTTTAAAAAAGGAGTTTGTGATTACTAAGCCCATACTGGCACAGAAATTCAAGAGTTGCTGCCCGTTCCTGTTGGCCTCCATATCCTCTCCAAATTTACCCATAACCTTTTCATACCCTTCTGTTCGATTTCCAATCCTGGCGTTAAAATCACCCATGAGCAGAACACTGTCCTTGTCCTTTACTCTAACAACTACATCACTGAGTGCCTCATAAAAACTATCCATCTTATCTTGATATGTCCCTTCACAATGCGAATATACTGACACAATCCTAATTTTCTTGCTAGACACTGTCAAAACTATCCACATCAGTCGTTCGTTTACATACCTTATTGCAACTACGCTGGGTTCCATTTCTTTCCTGATGTAAAGCCCTACACCCCATTGTGCTATTCCTGCTTTGACTCCTGACCGAATCTAAAGCCGTTAAAAAATAATCTGGATCGTCATCCGGAATATGTAAGAGTTTTTCTTTAATGTTGAAAGGCAATTTGGCCTTCAACGCACGAAGTATATCACGTGTTGCGACTGGTTCGTCCAAAAAATGCCCCATGTTCAAGTATTTTTCAAAATATCTGCGTAAGTTACCATTTTTACTGTTAAAAGTTTCAGGTTCTAAAATTTGTCTTCTGAGTCGCTCCTGGACGGATTGCGACCAGAATTTGTTCAGAAAGGCACGCTCAAACTCACTGTACGTGGTACATACGTCAGCTTGACTGTATGCCCAGACAGCTGCATCGCCTTGGATGTAACCGACAATATATGAAATCTTTTTACGGTCACTCCAAGTGCGTGGAAATGCGTTACTAAAAGATTTAAGAAAAATCACCGGATGAATGGTTCGTTTTTCTGGGATAAAAGTCTGAAATTGCCTGTGTTTTATTAAGCTTTCTTCTTCCTTTGCATTATGATATGGATTTGTTCCACTGTAATTACTGTAATGTTCAGATGGCGAGTAATTACGATAATGTTGCTGTGGTTTAGCATGATAATAGCTTGTGTTTGTGTTTGCACGACGTGGTATGTGTAGTTGTCGTGGTGTGTTTTGTTCTTGTGTGTTTGTTGTGTGCGGTATGTGTGCGTCATACTCGTATGTATATTGGTTTCTGAACTGTACATTTTGACTGATATTTTCGTTACATTCAGACTGTGGTTGATCCGTGAATTGTGTCATTGGTGCAGTGACGGATTGTACTGCGTCACTAATCAGCTGTTTGTTATTAGTGATGTATTCCGCTACGGAGTCGTGCACAGTTGTTGGTAAATTTTCACGTATGCGTCTATCAAAATGTTTGTCTTTGCTCTCTACCCAATCATGAAATTCTTTATTAATATTTTGAAAATGAGCTGTGGCATCAGATTGTAATCTGTCAGTCAGTTGTTGTTCAACATCGCCAAATTTATTCTGCACGTCAGTAATTCGTTTTTCAAGGTTGTCATGTACTGAAGGATATGTTTGAATTTGTTCAGTAAGAGCTTCACACGTGACATTAAGGTTTTTTACTTGTGTCTGTAAAAGTGCCACGTCATTTGTGGTCTTTTCTTGTCTCGTATTAAGCTTGGAAAATTTCGTACTGAGTTCAGTCATCTGTTTGGTCAGTGTGGCGTCTATAAGTTCCACACGTTTATATAAAGTGTCATTACATGCCTTGATTGCTATGAGGTCAGATTTAATTTCGTCATTTTGTGTCTTTAAGGTTGCCAGGTTTTCCGCGTTCTGCATCCTTAAGGTTGCCATATTTTCTGCGTTTTGTTTCATTAGCATTTGTAACATGTTGGCAATGTTTACTGTTTGCAAGGTCTCTGCCCCCGCCGCGTCATTAGACATGACGTCATGTATTAACATGGGCTCTGACTGAGACTTTGAAATTTTTGTGGTGGACGGCCTATTGTCAAAATTTCCGTTAACACTTGCGTCAATATTTGATGAATCGTCACTACCGGTTGCTGTCGTAAAGTCATTTTCTAACATTTGTCTCTCGTCGGAGTCGGATTGCGTCTGAATAGTATGTCTTTGCTGTTCCATCTTTGCGTATTGTTTTCTAGTTATGACCATGCCACACGTATGGTATGCTTCAGGAAATAAAGTTTGACACTGGTTTTAAAATAAAATGCAGTTGAACATGAATCGCTCGTAGCAACAATGGCTGTTTGTTAATTTAAAAATGTAAACTGAATATCGGATTATTCTTAATAGCTGCTGGCCATGTTACAACGTATAGTACAGAAGTCGGCCATATTGTACACTCGTGTATTGGTATTGTTGCAGAAGTTATTGTTTAAGGAAAAGCACTGAGAATGAAATTTATCACTGAAAACTGCTACGCGCGAAAGAAATACTACAGAATCTACTGAAGAGCTAATACACTGAATTATGCGTCTGGTCAAGCCTGCCAATGCAAAGATGCTGCGTCTTACCTTATTTTGCTGGAAGCTTCATTGCGTCTTCCCGCAAAATTTTAGAATTGGAAAATATCTTCAGATTTTTGTTATTTCTCATACATTCACGTCCGGGTCCAGAAAGTTGATTTTTCACATGAAACAAAGAGAACAATGTAACAAATGACAAAATAACAAGTCCGACACGCAGTTGCCAATATAAAATAAATAAAATATTTGATTATTGTATATGTAATAGTGATTGATTGTAATTAATATTTGCTTATCTGGAACGTGGACGTTTAATTGTTTGGTATCAGACGCTTCACAATGGCTTTTTTCGTAAGTGCAATGTTATTCGTAGTTGACCATGAAATGTGATTCAAATAATCGGACTTCGTATTTAAATCGTTTCCAAAGACTGCTGCGGTAGGTGCGGACTCAAATCTAAATCTCAATATTAGAATAATTTGCCAGCCATGTCAATACGTCGTACAGAGGTGACTGTCTACTAAACATAAAAAGTTTACACAGTTAGTTAAATCAGATATATTCAACGAATAAGCCTACAGTTAAATAATTCTACTTACTTTCATAAATATAAATTCTTTACAGAATCGAGTGCCTAGTAAGATTGCAACTCGCAGTGTTCTTATATAACATCAAATATGGCGGTGTGCCAGTTAATAAAATATACGTGCTACCCGCACTAGTTGTTGTACTTGACCTCTCCCTTAATCAAACATAAGAGTGTCGTAATTGTGTTTTGTTTTATCAGCGACACAGCGCTGCAGTTCTGTGCCATAGGCTTTGTTTATTTGTCACAGATTAATTATTTAATTAAGATTTCGCGTTTCCGAGGAATCTCACGCCCGGCATGCAAATGTGCCTTTATAACACGGTTCAGTGACTAGGTATGGTTCCACCCCTCTGGCTATGTAAACACTCGGAATAAATGTTTGTGGTGTAATGAAGATCCACGTGCACTGGTCTAGCAACTCCTGCATTCACAAATCATTAGCGTATTCTGTGCAATATCTCAGCTTCGCATCGTCGGACCATTTTTTGTTTTCCACTCCACTGTGAAAAGTGCAGTTTTCATCGAAATGTTTCGGGAATTTGTGAATCACCTGGACTATGAAGAACTTCCCCTCGGATGGTACCAAGAGGTTGGTGCTACGTGCTACACGTTACGAGTGACCGTGGCTGAGGTCGAATCATTTTTCCCCGACAGCGATTTCGAAAGGACTGTGGCCCCCAAGGTCACCTGATTTAATACTACCCGACTTTTATCCCTGGGGCGGCCTAAAAGCCAAAGTCCACGGGAACAACCACACAATTTAGATTTATGAGCGAACATCATCAGTGAAATCCAGGCAGTAACACCAGAGGTTCTGGCAGCAACATTCGACAATCTGCAGTGTCGTGTTCAACTGTCTTTACAAGTCGAGGACGGTCACTCGCAGCTCCCTTTGTGATTCACCTTTATTTCCCCAATGAAACACGTTCTGTTCATTTCATATCATTTCCTGATTTTTATGCATAGCCTTTAAGTGTAATTTAAGCAAATGTTTTTGTGGGGCCTCTTTCGAGTGGGACACACTGTATAAGACACAAGGACCGCAAATGTCGGGAAATACACCAAAAGTGGATGACAAAAGTTGAGCATGTGACTTCACTAGGTGACGTATCTCCCCGCACGTGCAGCGACTGAGCTTACCTATCCGTCGCAGCTGACCATCCCAACACAAGTCGAGAAATCGTATTCACGTCGGTGCGTCGTTAGCGCATGGAGCTCAGGGTTCGAGTCTTGCCTCTGGCAGGCAGTATCCTTTTTATTAATTTTGACAATTTTTGTTTACACTGAGGTAGATTTATTATTTATCAACTCGTTATCCCCGCTAGTTTATTGCAAAATAATGTACAACAAAGATATACCGTATACCGTAGAGGAGGGTAAGTCCACGAATTTCGTCGTTACTGGTAAACGACCTACCTTTCCTATACTAAATAATGTCTATGACCAAAAGAAGAAGGGAAAGGAACACAAAATAAAACAGCTTTTAGTTGATTACAGCGACGTCAACAGTTTTGTAACTTCTACTTTTAGAACGATCACATTTACAAAAGATGTCGAAATTTTCATCGTTTGCTCGAATGTAAGTACTGTATCGCTCAAACATCCTTTCACGCCCGAGCCCAACCTCTGCACATGCGGCGAGATACGTCACCTGCTGACGTCACATCGTCACATGTTTAACACTTCTCATCCGTTTTTGGGATATTTCCATACATTCGCGATGCCATGTGTCTTATATTAATTTACTTGTCTCAGCGTCATCTACATCGCTTCGGGGTTTTTTAAACTTTGATAAGAATCACCCTGCATATGAAAGGAAATGTCCTGAACGACTGACTATCATAGTGCAGGGCAAGCCGCTAAGAAAGCAAACTTGAAATTTGGTGAGTGTATGTAATGAGGTAAGCATCGTTTAGTAAAGAATTGTCCGAAATTCCATTCCTAAGGGGGGTGAAGCAGGAGGTGAAATTTTTTTTTTGCAAATATGTCGCTACTATTGCAATTTTGGAGCTAGAAATACGAAAATTGGTACTTGGTTTTTCGGTCAGAAATAGAAAATTCATACCTCAACATTTTTGGAAATTCAGTGACTGAGGAGGTAAAATAGGGGATGAAAGTTTTTATGGAAATATTTCGTTACGAATGATTTTTGAAACTAAATCTCTGAAAATTTCTAGTTGGCTTCTCGGCTGGAAATAAAAAAATACATATTACACTATATTTTTGGAAATTCAACCCCTTAGTAGATGAAAGAGGTGATGAAAATTTTTATGAAAATATTTCGTTGTAATTAAACACATTTAAAGCTAAATCTAAGAAAATAAGCATTTGTGTTCTAAAGAAATATATGTAAGGGATTGCAAATTTTATGGAAATATCACCAGAAGGATTCAAAAGGCAGTGTTAACAAGGACTCCCGGCTCCAGCTATAAGAACCGCTTTTAGGCCAGAAGTACATTCGAAAAGAACCATGCTTCGATGGCTTTAATTAGCGTGGAAAGTGTAGAAGATTTTTCAATTTGTGTATGACATAAAAATTCGATTAAAGAAAATTAAAAAAATCCATGCACACTTTACACAGTGATCTTCACTAAGGCCCATGGCTCACACACGGATAGAATCGAGTATTCGTGCTCCCCCTTTTAGTAGCCGTACTTTATAACAACATGTGTCTAGCAACTAACAGCCGAATCAAAAAACATCAACGAAAGTTAAGAGCCTCTTAAGGGTAGCTTTCCTGCTCATTGACAAACAAAAACACTTACAGACACAATAATACCAAGACGTGCTGAAAAGTAATGCCTCTGAAACTTTTATTTTAAAACTTTTCGAATTAAACAAACGTTATTAACATTCTACATCTCTATTATTCACGTCTACGTATCTGCTGCTCTCTTGTCACTACAGGGCTCCGAATTCTAGCGTGTGAAATGGCGTTGTGTAACGTAACTATGTCGATGTTGGAGGAACATCATTTGGTAGTCGAGTTTAGAATTCGAAGAGTTCGTCCACACATGGAAGCTTCGTGTCCTACACCATGACAACGCCAGACCACACACGGACGGTGCTAAATCTGCAACAATCCGACGCGTTGGGCACACTGTCATCGATCATCTTCGATTGGTTGATAAGGGCTGCTGTTAGGATTCGAGTTTGGCGCATTCCCCAAGAAGACATGGGACCAAGTTGTCAACAAGGCACTGTCCAAACTGGTGGTGGCTCCATAATGGTGTGGCCTGTGTTTATATGGAATGCACTGGGTCCTCTCGTCCAAATGAATAGATCACTGACTGGAAATGGCTATGTTCGGCTACTTGGAGACCATCTGCAGCCATTCATGGACTTCACGTTCCCAAACAACGATGGAAATTTATGGATGACCGTGCGCCATGTCAGCAGACCACAACTGTTCGCGACTGATTTGGAAACAGTGCGAACAATTCGAGTGAATGATTTGGTCACCCACATCGCCCATCCCATCAGACATTCACGGGACATAATCGAGAGGTTCGTGTACAAAATTCTGCAACGGCAACACTTCCGCAATTGTGAACGGCTATACAGACAGCATGGTTCAATAATTCTTCAGGAGATTTCCAACGACTTGTTGAGACCGTGCCATGTCTAGTTACTCCACTACGACGGGAAAAATAAAGTCCGACACCTAGTTAGGAGGTATCCCACGATTTTTGTCACCTCGGTGTATAAAGTTTCACTGTGCCGATTTAAGAACTTTCTATTGTTACTGAACGGAAATATTAAACAAAAAAGGTGAAAACAGTTTAGCCAGAATTCAGGTATACAAATACATGGTAGTCCACATAACCAGCATTTATATTAATCATCTGAGACAAATAAACGTAAAATAGAGAAATGTATGAACACTACGATTCATTTTTGGGGTAAAAGTGTGAGAAGTAGATAAAAAACTACGTAAGACTCAAGCAGGCTAGTATTGTGCGCTTTGAACTAAACATAAAAAAACTGAGATGAGATAGTAAAAGATTTAAAATGTCAGATGTTACTGAAATGTCGACCGATACCGACCCACCTCTCTCTCTCTCTCTCTCTCTCTCTCTCTCTCTCTCTTTTGAGTATGAAATGTTAATGAGCTGTTACTCCTTTTTAACCGTCTGAACAAATAATCACTTAAAACAGCGCAGCAGAATAAGAGAGGAGACAATGCCTGTGAATCTCTAACATGAAGTCGGGTGGTAGCTATCGCTCTTTCACAAAACGTAATATTAATGAAATGTAAACGAACCGTCCGTATCCACTGTTTGCGAATGTAGCTCGTGTAAAAAATCAGTGAGCTGCAAGGAGCAATTGTTCTCAAAGGTTGAAGTAACCGCTTCTCGACGTATATTGTATTAGGGACTCACCTCGACTTCGCAAAGGTAGTACTAACTAGCTACGGCCGGACGACTTGTTTGGCATAGCAATAACAAATTATGTACACGAACCTTCCTCGTGAATGTCTGTCTGTTGGTAAAAAACGTCCCTAAAGGAGTTCCTGAGATCATTGTTCACATACAGACAGAAAAACCCGGCGGGGGACTTTGATTTATAATGTCCATGGGAGCTGAAAGAAGCCACATAAGCTAAATCGATGAGGAGACTTCGTATGCACGGTGTCACAGAAATATTGCAACAAACTTTGAGGGGTTGTGTACGCTATCTCAAGGAAGAAGTCTTGGATAAGAACCTGTGTTCGGAAATACCATCCAATGACGCTACGGAGCCATTGTGTTAACCCTTCGGCAGCAAACGTGCTTTTTCATGCTGACGAACGGTAGGTAGAATGTCTCTCAGTGTTGTTTGTAATTGAGTGATAGCGGCTGGTTGCCACAATCACAAATGGAGAAGCTGGAACTACCTGCTGCAAAGACAGACCTCGCCTGCTACGAATGCGATACTCAGTTGCCTTGGTGGGTGACCGTTTCGGAGACGGTTCCTACCCTCGATTTGTACGTCAAGACACCCTCTACAATCCCCCGAAGTTTGTAGTAACATTCCTGGGATGCCTTGTCTACTCACTAAAAATTTATTAGCAAAATACCAGATGTGACACAATCGGCCCTTTGCAGTTAAGACAACGAAGTTACAGAGCATACCAGTAAGTATAAATTATCATTATTTCTCAGATACACTCATTTCCATAAAGTTTGACCCGATTTCTGGCAAATTCTGTACTTTCAGTCTTTGAGAAACAATCCATTGTTTCAATCTACGTTACTAGTATCACTGGGCAAAGAATTAGTCATAGCCAGAGTTGTAAAACTACCGTAAGCTACTGTAGACTATCGAAAGGAAGTGTAGACTACGGTAGTTTTGCTAGTACCTTTGGTCAGCTAAGATAGCGACCCTATTCCCTGTACGTTACACGTGTTGCGTACCTATCGGAAATTAACTCATTTCGATTGCTTTGTTTGCTTAGGCGATCAGTGTCTTAATTTACTTATCTAGAAATTGGAAGCAGTGAACCCTCAAGAAACAGAGTTTGGATAGATACAGAAAATACTGCATAAACTACAGAACAAGTTTTTTCTATTTCGAAATTCTTCCGTCTGTTACTTAAAAAATAAACAGTATTTATAGCAAAACTGAAATTGTCATTGTTCAATACAGGTATCATTAAAAAAATTATTGATTTGCTATGTGAAACAGAGGCATGTTGGAGTAAAAATAAAAACAAAAACTGTACAGATTTCTCATATAGTGCTAGAGAACGCGATTTCCTTAAAAAAAGGTAAAATTAAAAAATTTAAAAATGTAAACATTTCAAATATCGCATCGGTACTTAGTCGAGCTTATATAAAACATGTTTTTGTTATATTGAACAACTTAAGCACTTAACTAGCTATAACAAGAAACTCTTTGTCATTGATCATGATAAACAGCTTTCAGAGCAGACACCACGCTGCCATATAAATAAATATATAGATTTTTTGTGTTTGTGCATGTAAACTGTACTTGCAGCAAAGATAACTTTTTTGGTTACATAAAAGGGAAGAACTTTGTAAGTAGGCTGTTTAGGTTTTTATATTCGTAACGCCACGTAGCGCTCTGGATGAAAATCACTGGCTGTGCTGTGTGCAGTCTGTGGTTGGTTGGCATTGTTGTTGGAATATTCGCCATTGTAGTGTTGGGCAGTTGGCTGTTAACAGCGCGTAGCGTTGCGCAGTTGGAGGTGAGCCGCCAGCAGTGATGGATGTGGGGAAGTGAGATGGCGGATTTTTGAAAGCGGATGATCTGGATGTGTGTCCATCAGAAACAGTACATTTGTAAGAATGGATGTCATGAACTGCTATATATTATGATTTTTGAACACCATTAAGGTAAATACATTGTTTGTTCTCTATCAAAATCTTTCATTTGCTAACTATGCCTGTCAGTAGTTAGTGCCTTCAGTAGTTTGAATCTTTTATTTAGCTGGCAGTAGCGGCGCTCGCTGTATTGCAGTAGTTCGAGTAACGAAGATTCTTGTGAGGTAAGTGATTTGTGAAAGGTATAGGTTAATGTTAGTCGGGGCCATTCTTTTGTAGGGATTATTGAAAGTCAGATTGCGCTGCGCTAAAAAATATTGTGTGTCACTTTAGTGCTAATCAGAATAGGTAAAGAGCGAATTGTCTGAGTACGTTCAGTTTTGCTCAGCTGTTTGAAAATCAAATAATGTAAGAGATTTATCAGCACAGTAATTCAATAATTTTTCTAAGGGGACGTTTCATATGTCGACCCTTAGCCGAGGATACGTCACTAGAATCTTCTGATTTTTTTCTTGTAGTTTGTGTAATTAGTGTAGCTATCGTTTATTGCTAGTACGTAATCATAGAGAGAATTTCCTTTGTAGTTGTAGTTTTTCATTGTTGTACAGTAAAACAGCTGTGGCATGCATGTAGATTTGCACCAAGTATTTCGCAGTTGCTCTTGCAATTAACTAGATATTATTTTCAGTGCCATGTTAATGTGTTTTCTTATTTTGCTCTTCAAATTGTCCTTTTCTGTGTTATCGTGTGAAATATTGTGACAATAATGGCGTGTGAAAAACGTAACACTAGGCTCCAAAGTAAACTGAGAAATAAAAGTGATGACGAGCGTAGCTTATCAGCACAACTGTGTAATGAATTAACAGACATTCAAAGTGGTAATTTTGTAATTGTGTATAGGGAAATGGAGCGGGCGGCAAATAATGGCGTAGACAGTGAAACAATTAGTGAACAGGGAAGCATTATCGATCGATCGGACGGCAACAGCTCGCCTCAGGAATCCGAAATGACAGGACACAATCCTGCAAATACTGTAGATTCAGGTTTTGGGTCCTCACCGTTTTCTCAAATAAGTCAAGATACATTTTCTGCTTGTCAAAATGTGAATGTTGCCGGTGCAAATTCACTGCCGAAAAGCACTGAGGAACATGTTTCAGACACCAGTGCATTGTTATTACAATTAATACAACAAATGGGACAAACACAGCAAAAGCTTCAAACGTTTGACACAATGGAACAAAATCTTCGAAAGTTAGACACAATGAAACAAAATCTTCAAAAGTTAGACACAATGGTACAAAACCTTCAAAAGTTAGACAAAATGGAACAAAATTTTCAAAGGTTAGACACCACGCTTGAACAAACACGTGAAGATTTAACTACTGAGTTACATAAAATCGAATCGAAATGTCAAAAAGTCTGTAATGACGTAAAAACACAAATTTGTGAGCATTTCCAACCTATTTTTTCGCGGCATGAAAATACATTACAGAATCAAGAAGCAGCCATAAAAGAACTGCAAACTATTGTTCATGAAAATCATGAGACCTTGCAAGCTAAGAACGACTCACTTGCATCTACCGATTCGGTTACGCAACTTGCAAAAACTCAGGAAAACTTAAAGGACACAGTAGATACGATTTCAACACAAATGGACACTTGGTTCAGAAAAACACACTGAGGAAATAAGTTCACTATCGGAGAAAGTAGCCGAACTTTCGGGTCAGTTCACTAACTTTTCTACAAAGGTGGATGATGATCTGAATGACACAAGACCTGTAGCCTTCACTGACACAGAAGAGTACCAACAATTTAGGAAATTCAAACAAATTCAGAATCAAATTAATACGCAACACCAAAGAGAAATCCGGGAAGTACAAGATCAGTTGACACTGGTAATACAAGAATTACATATTTCAGAGGACACTCGCGCTCCAATACGGAAAGAGGGACATAGAAATACGGAACAGCCACAAAATAATAACACAGGGCACTCCGGAAATAATGAAAGAAATTGGCAAGGTACACCGAATTTTGAGATGGAACCGCCGAAACGACGTAACAATGACCGACATGCGACTCGCCGACATGATGATTTTGACTATAAGCTGTTTATTACTACCCTAAATTCAAAACATTTAAGAATTCCGGCAACGACATTCATCCAGAATCGTGACTTCATCAATTCTCTCATTGATTTCCTCCCAACTGGTCATTAGAGCACAGATTAGAATTTATGTGTGGCTACTTAGAGAATGAACCAGCTGTAAGAATGCGATCGGTCATTCACGATTGCCACAGTGAAGGAGAATTTTACCATGCCTTCTGTAGTGGAACAAACCCCTCCCCACTGACGCAAATGACGAAAAAGGAAAATGTTTATTTTTTTATTCAAATGAAATTACGCAATGAATTATTTAAATTATCATTTTTGTAAATTAATATTAAAATAAATAAATAAATTTTCTTGTAAACGCGCTCTTTGGTCGAAAAGCAGCGAAGACAAGGCATTGGTATCTCTGACCAAAGAGGTGTGGTAGCGTTGATAGACGTCCGCCAGTCGAGAGCGGCAGCAGTTGCAATTAAGATCTCTTACTGTGATAACACGTAGAGCAGTTCATAGGAACAGTGCAAGTGACTGATGTATTCTTGTAAATGATATTGACCAGTTTGAAGATTCGATAATGTCAGATTTCATTGCAACTCAATTTCGTATGGTCGTAAATGAGTACAAGCAATAAATGAAAATGAAAAACAGCAAGATCAAGAGTTAGAAAAAAATCATTTCCATACCTACCTACTTCAAGCTACTAACCAGCAGCTATCAAGAAAAAATGAAGATCTACACAGCCTTCTGTAAAATTAGGTAAAAAGGGATTCTAAAAGCAAATTCACTCTGTTAAATCTCAAAAATTATCCAAGGTTGTTATTTCTGTAGTAAATTGACCCATATTGTCCGATACGGTCGTGAAAAGCTACATTCTCAATACTGCATTAAAAACACTTTCTTTTGGCGACTTAGAAAACTTTAATAGAAATTTGTTCACATAGAAATAAATTTTCTTTTGGCAATTTTACTTCGGATCGAAAATCGGGGGTAGTCTCATTCACGAGTTCCTAACCCCCTAAACTTCAAAAAATGAACTACCTACCAAAAAACCAAATTTACTACAGAATTGGCTACCATTTGACAGGACACGAATATGAAAATGTGTAAAATTTTATAAAAATTGTAGACTTAAAGAAAGTATTTATTGATTCTGTCTTTGTCATTGTTAACATAACGTCAATTTCTGTTACATGTAACAACTTCAAAATTGAGTGCAACATTTCTGGATGAGCAATGCACATAATATAAAAGAAAAATTAGTAATATGTTAAAAAAGGAGACGGAAAAAACGGTGAAAGAAGTACATAAGTGCATTCTTATCAGCAAACAATCAGAAGACACCAATGGTGAGTGATAAAATGCAAATTCATACTGCTTCTTTACGCAAGTCGTAACATCTTGTAATTCATACTTTGCCGCCTCTACCTATCGCTTACGCAGCTATTGTGTGTTTAGAGAATGCATGTGACGTAAGCCGAATTGTCAAAGAGTATTGTCTTTACGTACCCAGTGTTAGAGCACGCTTGGCGGAATACGCGAGTGCAGTGAAGTTTTGTAACACCTACATTCACATTTTTGACAAATTTGAAAGTGAGAAACATCATTTGTAGTGCAAAATTTGTGCATTCGTAAAAAATCTTAACATCAATAATGTCGCAATTGTCGAGTAACGATTCGGAAGCCATGTTGCGCACAACAGATGACGTCACAGGCCACGTCAACGAACGTGTTGCTATGGACACAGCTGACCTACATGTAAACAACATGACAGACGCGACAGTCAATATTACTGATTTGGACATACAAAGTATGGAAGTGTGTAGTGTTGACAAAGATACGCAACCGATTAACACAGCTTCGGACACGTTAAGTTCTGGTAGTAGCCGTAACGGACTTGGCCCAGAAACTTACGTTAGTCCCAACACAATAAGGAAAATCATTTACGTACCGAACAGAGCTCAAACACAAACACAAATTTCGAGTGCATGTGAATTGCAGAACACACAACCTGTAACTTCACAACCCGACACAACACATTCTGCACAGCAATTAGGCGATGTAGCAGGAAATGGAGCGTTTGCGGCCTTGCTCACTTTCCTAGGAGACAGACCACACAAAAGATAGACGAATCGAGCGAGAAAACTAGGTATGACTTAACACAGAAAATGGATGAAAGGAATAGGGACTTAACACGGTTAAATCAGAAGGTAGAAGAATCAAAGAGGGACATAACGCAGCAGATAAGAGGGGTAAAAGACGAAGTACAAAGCCTCACAGTGCAATTAAAACACCTCACTGTGGAGCATAATGAATTTAAGAACCAATTAGGTACACTACATCAACAACAAGAACAATTACAGTCATCACAGAACAAACTGATTACTGACGTAGGAAACATGAAAACCGAAGTAAACAGTATACAGGAGAATTACGGAAACATTCCAACAGAGGGTACAAAACTGTCAGAGCGAATAGGATCACTAGAATTAGAGCAAGAACAGATCAAGGAAAACCTAAGCTTAGTAAAGGAAAGTCTAGAAAACACTACAATGGCACAAAAGGTCGTGCATGAATACGGCACATGCCTTACAGGTTTCGAAAGACATCTAGCTGAAAAGGAGACAGAAATAGTTGACAGAGTAACGAAACAGGTTAAGACTGCCCTAGAGCAAACCAAACAAACATCTGTAGAGACAAACACACAAACAGAAACACCTAGAACCGTCACTACTGACACTGCTATAAGCAAACCACCAAGCATTGAATTTGGTAATGAAAAGAGTATTGTACGAGTACAAGATCAGGTACAGCAATGGTATACACCACAAGCGAAACATAGAACTTCACCAGCTGTTAGCTGTTTACACAACATGCCGTCAAGTAGCAATTATACACCGCATTGCTCGTGTAGTCATTCATCAACACCACATGCAACTTTAATAGAGAAAAGCTTACTGAAGTACAGGCAGTTCCAGGTATTTTCTGCGGAAAATAAGAAAGTTCACCCTGTTGTTTTCCTCAAATCATTCAAACACATTTTGCCACAGTATTGGAGTGAGGAGCAGAAAATACAGTATGTCATTGGGTACATACAAGGAGAAGCTGCCCTATGGGCGAATGAAATTGCAGAATACTGCCACACCTATTCAGATTTCGAAAATGCATTCCTAGGCAAATTTTGATCCCAGGGAATTCAGGAACGATTGCGGAAAGAGGTATTCCACCCTGAACCATTCAATCCAAAAAGCGGAGGATTACGTAAATATTTCGAAAAATATCTGAATGAAACTCGATATTCGAATAAAGCCATATCTTATGTTGATGTTTTGGAAATTCTTAAAGAGAAGTTACCAATCCCGATCAGAGAAAGACTCGCTACAGTACCGGCAGACAATGTTGACTATTTTCTATCAGTACTGGGCACCTTTGACCTGATTCACGAGGACGGTCAAAGGCAGAACAGCAACGACAGTAACCGCAACGGCAATAACCGTAACGGTAATTACAATCACAATAATAATGATACACCTGGCGGGCAAACACAACAACTTATCTACCCGCGGCGGAAGAATGGTCAAACATATGGAAACAAACCGTGGAACCTCAGGGAAAACGTATACAATCCCGGGTATAAAAACGGCAGAAATAGGAACGGGGGCAGATTTCAGCCAAATCCACACTGGGAAAATAATAACACACAGAACAATAACAGAAACAACAACACTTTCGGAAGAAACAGGCGAGCCACATATCCAGCAACTGGCAATGCGTGGCAAGCGCAAACGCCAAGTGCAAATATTATTGAATTGAATGACAACAACACAGCCAGTACACCCGTACTAGCTAACGGCAGCGTTGCCAACACCGCGGAAAACAGCACGCGACACTGCTCACCCCCGCAGCGGAGTAGGGGGCAATAACACGAAAACAATAAACCTTATCAGATATGACATGGACACGGAGATGGAGGAAGATTTGTGTTTTGACGGAACAATTTGTACACTTCGACAAGAATATGAGGTACAAGCATTGGTTGAAGGGACACTGGGAGGCGTACCTGTGAAAATTGTTATGGACACAGGCGCATCCGTGAATGTAATGTCAACCAGCTTGTTCGAACAGATTAACAAGACAACAGTATTGCCTACCTTTCCAGTGCAGAATTGCAACATATTAAGTGCTATGGGGAATAAGTCAAAGGGAGTTAAGATACAGACACTAGCACCTGTTACACTGGCGAACGTAGAAATAAAATGCTCATTCTTAGTAGTTGAAAAGCTCATGGTAAACTGTATCCTAGGAATGGAATTTTTCGGACAACACCAAGTTACACTGGACATAGCCATAGGTAAATGAACATTTCAGTTTGAGGGAAAGGTATTTTCTGTGGACATGATAAGAACACCTGCAATGCATAGTAGATATTGTCATTAGGTTAATCTCGAGCTAACACTACCCAAAATTCTATTTACAAATCAACAGCAACACTATCCTGGAGGTGACACAGAACATGTGAGCACACAAGAAATTATAGAGAAGGTACATGAGTGCAACAGCTTAACACCCGAGCAACAACGTGAACTTCGTGATGTACTGTGTACACATAAACAAGTATTTAGTAAAAGACCAGGAGTAGTGAAGGATTACATGTACAGAATGGACGTTAAACCACATGAAACCTTTTGCCATTCTTCTTACGCTATACCATGGGCCAAGAGGGAGGCAGTAAACAAAGAGATAGAACGAATGCTGAAATGGAAAATTATAGAGCTATCTCAGTCACCTTACTGCAGTCCCCTCTCGCCAGTTACCAAATCTGACGGTACAGTAAGACTTGTTTTGGATGCTAGAGCCATCAATAAAATTATTATCTCGGTAAGAACAAAACCAGGTAAGTTGGACGAGCAACTACTAATGCTTTATGGTGTAAAATTTCTAACAATTATCGATCTGAAAGCATCGTACTGGCAAATAGTAATGCATGTAGATAGCCGTAAATACACAGCATTTGTATGTCATTGGAGAAGCTATCAATTTTGTGTGGTACCTTTTGGCCTGAATGTCAGCGCAGGAGTATTTATAGCAGCCTTGGATCAAGTACTTGGGCCTGAATTGCGTAGTCGTGTAACAGTATATGTAGATGATTTACTCATTGCTACAGCCACTTGGAGAGAACATTTAGATTTACTAAACAAAGTGTTATCAAAATTTTCAGAGTATGGAGTTGCCAGGCAGGAAGTGAAATTTTTGGGCCACATCATTTCTGAGGAAGGAATAAGACCAGACACAAGTAAAATAGATGCAATCAGGAATTGTCCTACTCTTAAAACAAAGAAACAGCTTCAGGCACTTCTAGGATTAGCATCATTCTTTAGGAAGTTTATGCCACACCAAATTTTAAATAGTGAAGCTCTGTTAAACCTATTGAGAAAAAACAACACATGGATTTGGACACAGGAATGTCAGAAAGATTTTGATGCTATTAAGCAAGCTTTAGGAAATGCAGACTTATTACATCACCCAGATATGACACAGGATTTCTGTTTAGCTACTGATGCAAGCTTTCAAGGCCTTGGTGCTACCTTGTTTCAGATATATTTAATGGACAACACACCAACTGTATGTATTATAAGCTTTGCTAACAGGACATTAATTGAATGTGAAAGGTCGTACTCAGTCACTGAATTAAAAACACTAGCTATTGTATGGGCATTCAGGAAATTTAGATACTATCTGTGGGGTAATCGCACTAAAGTCTTTTGTGACCACCAAGCTTTATCATTTCTATTGACATGCAGACTATTACATGCCAGGTTAGCTCGTTGGTGTCTTTACCTGCAAGAATTTCAATTCGAAATAGTCCATATGGATGGAAAGCAAAACGTTATAGCTGATGCTTTGTCGAGGTTACCTCAAAATTTAACAAAATTTACAGAACTTACAGAACAGACAACAGACTTTAGAATCCTATTAATGTATGATGGTACTTACAGACCATATTATCTAAAACTTTGCAAAAATATGAAATTCCTGCAAGAGAAAGACCCACAATGGACGTCAGTAAAAGAACAACTAATTAAGGGAGAGAACAACAAGATCTCTACACACTACTGTTTATCTGAAGGAGTTTTGTTATATAGGTGTACACCCACTTCAAGGCATTGGTGTGTATGCATACCTGAAGACTCTGTGGAGAACTTTATACAATACACTCATCGGGTTTGGGGGCACTATGGTGTTTCCAAATGCATGAGTAAGATATCCACTTATTGTTACTTTCCAAACATACATAGGTGCATTCAACACGTACTTAGATATTGCACCATTTGTCAAAAGGTAAAACACAACATCAAGGACACAAGAACAGAGTTACATCCTATAATACCAGAGAGGCCTTTATCAATAGTAGCTTTAGATGCTGCAGGACCCTTACCTACATCAAAAGGAGGAACTAAATATGTGATTGCATTGTAGGATGTATAAATAAAATATTTGAAATTGTTTGCCACAAAAACTGTTACATCACAACCCATCATTAAGAGAATCAAAGAAGATTACATTACACAAGTGGGCAAACCACAGGCAATTCTTACTGGTAACCCAATGACTTTCACGAGCCACAGATGGAAGAGTTTTATGACAGAACAAGACATAAGACACATACTCATTTTACGATTTCACCCAGAAGCAAATCCGGTGGAATGGGTATTCAAAGAATGGAACAGGTTCATCAGAACATACATCCCACATAAACAGACTAAATGGTTAGAATACCTTACACCATTCGAAGAAATTTTTAACAATCTACCACACACATCTACAGGCTATACACCATCTGAACTAATGTTTTCTCAACAGGAAAGAAATGAATGGATCAACCCTTTACCAAAGTTAACCAATCATGAAGTTACTTTGGAAGAAAAGATCAGAGAAGCACTGATACACATAAAAGAACAGGGTCAAAATAGAAAGAGAGCATTTGACAAAAGACATAGAAACAGAACAGAATACAAGGTAGGAGAGGAGGTACTACTTAGGACACACCCTAAGTCTACCAAGGTTAAGAAACTGAACAAAAAATGGCAGGTGCTTTATTCTGGTCCATTTAAAATTAGTAAAATTCCACACCCTGGAGCATACTTGCTAAGCTACCCAAAAACTTGGAAAATAAAGGGATTATATCCACATAAAGATTTAAGGAAGTATTTAAGACACACAGAACCTAGTATGAGAGAGAAAGAATAATCTGATTTGGAAGCTATGATAATATCAGGGAAAAGGCACATGTGTAAATAGTAAAATTTACTTTAGGCAATAAGTTACATTTAAGTAAAAAAGTAGACTAAGTAAGGTATTGTAGAGAACAGGAGGAATTGTGGAGTGCTAGAGACACACACTACATGTTCTAAACACTTAATGTACATAACAAGTCAAGGTTAGACAGTAAGTTCACACTATGTACAGCCAAAAATAGGAATAAGGAAAGCTATGTACAAAAGATGGATGACAAATTACAAGAGAAAGGAAAACCCACCACCATAACACTAAAGCTATAGCTATGAACATGATGTACAATAATTACAAAACTCACCTTAATTTTGTGTAAAAGGCAGACAGTAAGAGAAGAGAAAACACTTAACACTGAAAACAAATGTCGTCTCAAGCTAACAATATACACAAACACTTGCAAGGTAAAGCCTAGGCAAACTGAAGAAATATTAAGCACAGATTACAGTAAATGAGAGGAAAAAGCAGAAACTATATAGTATACACTACTTTTCTTTCAGATGGAAGTGCCAAGCAACTAGGGAACAACATAAAATCACGATAAATGCATATTAAAAGCACAAAAGGTAACATAAGTTGAAGTGTGAGCAAAAGGTAGTATTCTGAAAGCTGAATAACAAGGAGGAATATTTTGTTGTAAGGAAAGGGCAAACCGTTGAACTATTATAGAGAACACTTATGTCATACACATGGTAACTGTCAGGGAGAGATATAACTTGGATTTTTGTGAGAATTTTGTATGTGAGTTAACACTGAGGTAATCCTAAAGGGAGCCTTAACTTAGTTTTAAGTATTAGAGGAAGGAGGAATTTACAGTGGGACCAGAGGATAAAGCCCGGCCCATATTAATGATGGTAGTATTGAGGAAATGGAAGTGTTGGTACCTAATGAGAGGGCCACACAAATATTGTAGATTTAAGGTGAATGAGTGTGTAATGAGAATAGAATATGTGTGAGAGTATGAAGCCACAGTGAGCCTCTGACATGATCTAGAAACCATGTATGTTATGATAATAAGCAATGGCAAGTGTAAAGAATTTTCCATTAGAAAAGCACAGAATTCACCACAAATAACCACACTTATGTTGAGAATAGCTCAAATTTGAAGCCAACTCAGTAGGGACCACCTCAAGGCACAAAATAACACAAGAAGCAATATGCATTTTTGCAACATTTCTTAAGTGTATACACACAGTTATCTGTAGTTGAGAAAACAACAAATTAACATTATGTAGCCTAGCTAACATCATAAGGTACGCTACATGAAACCTAAAGAACCACTAATATCTGAATAAGATTATTGCTCTTACTGTGAACTAGTAACTAACCTATGAAGTTAATAAGCAAACAATACCTCAGGAATGCTAAGAGAATGTATGAGATACCTGCATTTAACAGGAAGAATATGCAAAAGCAACATTAAGCTACAAATCCTTTTACACGCAAAACTATATACATGTACACACACACACATTATAGTGGGAAGCACACATGAGGGACTTGTACATAGCCATAGCAGAGAATATGACATGATTTTTGAAACATGCAATGGATAGCCATGCACAGCATGAAGCTCTGAAAATATACCTACTTAAATATTGTTTGTTAAGAGTGTACATAATACATTAATAGAAGAAGCATGGAGAGTAAAATTAAGGTAAGTTTCAAGCTTGTAACACGAAAAAACGCTGATACACAAACGATGCTTAAAGTAAAACGCAGACCTCAGATATGCTGAGAGACGAATTTTGCACTAAGTTGACACAACTTGTAGAAATCACTGGTGTACAAGTGAGAAACAAAGAGTAAATGTGGAGTGAATGTAAATATTTATGGTTAAAAGTCCTTCTTTGTAGGTATTGTAGATTGGTAGTTTTTAGCATATTTCTTCACCTTCTACATGTAGTGTAAAAATAACACGACTTGCAGTAAGAAGTGTTGAAGACCCTTGTGAATAGCGAAGTAGCAATTGAACCTTGAGAATGGAAATTATGTACAACAGGAGTTCACCCTAGAAGAGGGAAAGTAAGAAAGAAAAATCAAAGGTTGAAAAAGTTCAGCTCTTTAGGATAAGATATTTAAATTTAATGTTTAAAAATGTATGTGTAAACAAAGCTACACTCCTGGAAATGGAAAAAAGAACACATTGACACCGGTGTGTCAGACCCACCATACTTGCTCCGGAAACTGCGAGAGGGCTGTACAAGCAATGATCACACGCACGGCACAGCGGACACACCAGGAACCGCGGTGTTGGCCGTCGAATGGCGCTAGCTGCGCAGCATTTGTGCACCGCCGCCGTCAGTGTCAGCCAGTTTGCCGTGGCATACGGAGCTCCATCGCAGTCTTTAACACTGGTAGCATGCCGCGACAGCGTGGACGTGAACCGTATGTGCAGTTGACGGACTTTGAGCGAGGGCGTATAGTGGGCACGCGGGAGGCCGGGTGGACATACCGCCGAATTGCTCAACACGTGGGGCGTGAGGTCTCCACAGTACATCGATGTTGTCGCCAGTGGTCGGCGGAAGGTGCACGTGCCCGTCGACCTGGGACCGGACCGCAGCGACGCACGGATGCACGCCAAGACCGTAGGATCCTACGCAGTGCCGTAGGGGACCGCACCGCCACTTCCCAGCAAATTAGGGACACTGTTGCTCCTGGGGTATCGGCGAGGACCATTCGCAACCGTCTCCATGAAGCTGGGCTACGGTCCCGCACACCGTTAGGCCGTCTTCCGCTCACGCCCCAACATTGTGCAGCCCACCTCCAGTGGTGTCGCGACAGGCGTGAATGGAGGGACGAATGGAGACGTGTCGTCTTCAGCGATGAGAGTCGCTTCTGCCTTGGTGCCAATGATGGTCGTATGCGTGTTTGGCGCCGTGCAGGTGAGCGCCACAATCAGGACTGCATACGACCGAGGCACACAGGGCCAACACCCGGCATCATGGTGTGGGGAGCGATCTCCTACACTGGCCGTACACCACTGGTGATCGTCGAGGGGACACTGAATAGTGCACGGTACATCCAAACCGTCATCGAACCCATCGTTCTACCATTCCTAGACCGGCAAGGGAACTTGCTGTTCCAACAGGACAATGCACGTCCGCATGTATCCCGTGCCACCCAACGTGCTCTAGAAGGTGTAAGTCAACTGCCCTGGCCAGCAAGAGCTCCGGATCTGTCCCCCATTGATCATGTTTGGGACTGGATGAAGCGTCGTCTCACGCGGTCTGCACGTCCAGCACGAACGCTGGTCCAACTGAGGCGCCAGGTGGAAATGGCATGGCAAGCCGTTCCACAGGACTACATCCAGCATCTCTGCGATCGTCTCCATGGGAGAATAGCAGCCTGCATTGCTGCGAAAGGTGGATATACACTGTACTAGTGCCGACATTGTGCATGCTCTGTTGCCTGTGTCTATGTGCCTGTGGTTCTGTTAGTGTGATCATGTGATGTATCTGACTCCAGGAATGTGTCAATAAAGTTTCCCCTTCCTGGGACAATGAATTCACGGTGTTCTTATTTCAATTTCCAGGAGTGTATGTAACATGTATGTATTTAGTATTAAGGATAGGTGATGCCACAAAGGAATAATGACAAAAGAATGAAGTATTTTTCATGTAAAATAAAAGCAAATATGAAATGGAATTTCAGAAGTATAATTATTTGTCCTCTTGTTTTGCATATTTTCATGACGATGTATGTCATTAAAAAAAATGTTGGCATGGAAGAAGACAAAGTGAGCCTTGTGACAAGAG
The DNA here is from genome assembly GCF_021461385.2 of Schistocerca piceifrons. NCBI lineage: Eukaryota > Metazoa > Arthropoda > Insecta > Orthoptera > Acrididae > Schistocerca > Schistocerca piceifrons. The sequence goes on from NC_060140.1 coordinate 794,815,033, forward strand.
TAATGGAAAAACCGTGTGTGAAAGGAAAAAGTCTTAAAGTGATTGTGAAAAATCAAACCTCTCAAGGGAGGAAAGTGAAGAAAAAGGCGTTTGAGTGTTAGTGCTTGTGTTACGTACCTGTAAGGTGATACTGCGGGCTGGAATTTCGCGCTTCGACCCTGGAGCACACCAAGGGGCGTCGTAGCGGGTACTTTGGGTACTGGCGCAACCAACGCGACTTCTAGTAGCATTTACCACCAGGAATCCAGCACTTTCACAACCTCCACGTGAAGGGACAACGCGGTCATGCGCGAGGACAGGAACGACAGTGTGGGATAAGGCAATGCGTGCCTTAGACGCACGAGCCAAACAATGGTCCCACGGAACAAAAGCCTGCCGACCGCCAACCGTAAGGGAAACAATGGGTATCCAATCCCAACAGGACGAATCTGAGAACTCGCCAACGCGAGCAAAAGAGGAAAAAACGCAATTGTAAAACCAAAAAATCTTTTTTGTATGAAATATGTATATGTGTATATATGTATGAATTTATGTAACAAACATTTTTTGTAGTAGTTAAGAATATCACCTAGTATAGCACTTCTTCAATTAGATTTAGAGCAGAGCTGAATTTTTTCTTAGAGATCTATGTAGATATACGTAAAAGTGTAAAAGGTACTGTTCCCTATCCGCATGAACCGAGGAAAATGACCTCATGCGTCAGTGAACAGTGGGGGGCGGTGTAGTGGAACAGACCCCTCCCCACTGACGCAAATGACGAAAAAGGAAAATGTTTATTTTTTTTATTCAAATGAAATTACGCAATGAATTATTTAAATTATCATTTTTGTAAATTAATATTAAAATAAATAAATAAATTTTCTTGTAAACGAGCTCTTTGGTCGGAAGCAGCGAAGACAAGGCATTGGCATCTCTGACCAAAGAGGTGCGGTAGCGTTGATAGACGTCCGCCAGTCGAGAGTGGCAGCAGTTGCAATTAAGATCTCTTACTGTGATAACACGTAGAGCAGTTCATAGGAACAGTGCAAGTGACTGATGTATTCTTGTAAATGATATTGACCAGTTTGAAGATTCGATAATGTCAGATTTCATTGCAACTCAAATTCGTATGGTCGTAAATAAGTACAAGCAATAAATGAATATGAAAAACAGCAAGATCAAGTGTTAGAAAAAAAAAAATCATTTCCATACCTACCTACTTCGAAACGGAGGGAGAAAATCAACGGAGACAATAGCCTGACCAGCAGCTATCAAGAGAAAACGAAGATTTACACAGCCTTCTGTAAAATTAGGTAAAAAGGGATTCTAAAAGCAATTTCACTCTGTTAAATCTAAAAAATTATCCAAGGTTGTTATTTCTGTAGTAAATTGACCCATATTGTCCGATACGGACGTGAAAAGTTACATTCTCAATATTGCATTAAAAACACTTTCTTTTGGCGACTTAGAAAACTTTAATAGAAATTTGTTCACATAGAAATAAATTTTCTTTTGGCAATTTTACTTCGGATCGAAAATCAGGGGTAGTCTCATTTACGAGTTCCTATCCCCCTAAACTTCAAAAAATTAACTACCTACCAAAAAACCAAATTTACTACACTTCCTCTCAGCATATTGGTCTCAAGCCACACGAGACCGAGTAAAACATAGCATCATCATGATGAAACATTTCGAACAATCTGAATTTTCCAGTCTTGTGAAATATTTTGAAGACATGTTGCACAAGAATCAGTACCTGTCAAACCCCTACAGCCCCTCAGAACTCATCCGCATTTGCTTAATCAAATTGCCTGAACATTTACGACATATTATTTTGGCAGGACGTTGCAAAGACGACACAAGCTTTTCAGGGACTGTTACGAGAATTGGAAATTGACACTGACAATCGCGGAACGCGAAAACAGGAGCACAACAATTACATGTACATCCGTCACAATTCCGCGATGACAGAAATAATAAATGGACACGACAAGGTTATTCTTACAACATAAATTGTGACCAAAACAGACACCACCTGTATTACAATCGTTGGCAGAGTAGTAATAATTAAAGGGAAAGATCACCTCTCCACGGTAGTGACTATCACAGAGACAATCAGAGAAACAGACAATATGGGAACCAAAATAAATATTATCAAGGGAGACAGAATAACTTCAGACGCAATGGTCCAGTGCACAGTTACGATTTACGGAGAAATTCTCCACCACATGACCGACAAGAAAGAAACTATGGAATCTACCGACATGGTGACAGACGATATGGTCATAACGACAGACCTGAATTGCATCAGAACTGGCGGGATTCAAACAGGGCAGGGCCCTCTCGACAAGGTGAATTTGTAGAAGTTAGGTCTCCAAATCCCAATAACGACACGCGCCAACAAAGAGATAGGAGACAATGACACACACCGCAGGCAGCCACGTGCGCCGGCTGGCTCAGACAAAAACAACATAGATGCTAACCTTGAGAAAAATTCCAGTATTCTTTACCGACGTATACCGCTTGATAATTGCGTTTAAGTTGAAACTCTGCGTACTAGGAAGAGTAAAGGATTGCACCACATTTCACATGTAAAACCGTTTATTGAGAAATAATCTGTTTTTTTAACTTAGTCTTTGCTATAAAATTTTTCACTGTACATTACTGGTATGCTTTGTCAGACTTAGAATCTGTTAACATGCCACAGTGTTTGAAGTTAAATATCCAGTCAGGAACCAAATTTTTAAAAAGAAATTACGAATTCATTGTTATAGTGAACAGAGGACAGGTGTTATTGTGTGTGTACATTCTTGCTTGTTAATTGCACCATTACGTAACGACTGTAAGGCTTACATACTTAGAATATAAACTGCTAATCAGATTTTAATGCAACATTTTGGTTTAGCTGAAAAGACATTCTTTATTTGAAGTACTTTCTGTGAGATTAAAGATGACTTAGTATTTGGTTTCTTTGACAGCTACACGATTATATCACGACGCTACTAATGTGTGACACAATTTACATTGTTGCTTTTGCGGTACATCTGTTTTATATCTGCACAGTTTTTATGTATTATTCTGGAAAGTAAAACATGTTTTAGTAGTAACTTTTGTGGTATAGCTACAATGAGAAAGCCTTTTCCGTAGCACAACAATACATTACAGTACAGTACGTTCTTCATCATGGCAATAAGCATAATAACTACGATATCTATATGCAAAGCATTTCGCTTTTGTTTATGATGAGGTGAGTACATTGACTTCAGCAGAACTTTGCTTACAGGGGACGATAACTACGACACTTCCACAGAATTATCTTACAGCAAGACGCACATTTAACGCTACAGGACACGCATTTGAGTGATTAATTTTGTACTTAAACCATTTATTTTTCAAGATTTTTTAAATACAAAGAAAGTTTTCTGTGATACATTTCATTCCATTGCTGTAATCTGTAACACCTGAGGGTGTGATTACATTAATTCTCAGGGGGGTACACACTTACTTTGTGTACCATGTGTTTGGCAAGCACAAGGAGCCCTAGCTAATATAGTATTTGCTTATACAACTTTACACATTGGTACCATATTTCTGTAACACAGAATTACACAGCTTTCTGATCATTTAACTGAGAGAGACAAACATTTTTTTTACTACGTCAGTGACACATATTTATGCAATTACACAGTTGGATAACTTCACGCTTATGAAATTGTATTTTGTCTGTACTGTGTGAACTGTTCACATTTTTAGGAACCATTGTGATATCATGAGAGCTTTGAATGATATGTGGTATGGGATCATGATTTTTAAAGTACGTTTGAGGTAGATGATACTATTGAAATGAGCAGAGAATTTTTTAGGTTTTGAAATTATTGCAGAAAGCTACGACGTTTTTGAGATTTGACTGAGGTGTTATTATTACGACGACGATGTGTATTATGCTGCTGAGGTATGTTTATGATCAATAAGCTGATGCTATATGAGAAATTTGATTATGCTACGTGTATGTTATGATGAAATATTGAAGAAGTGTCGACGAATATGTATATGTGTAACAAGGTAAGGAATAATGAGTAGTGGTTAGGGACTCTGGTTTGTGAAAAAGGGTTGTTGGAAACCAAGAATCATACTTTAAGAGTTATGAAATGTATGTAAATGCGTGAATGTATTACAATGCCGACGAAAATTTTTTGGACTCTGTTATATTAATCGGATTTTGTTTCTACACATTTGTAACACAAATTCTTGATCTGTGAAATTTTTTATATGAGACTGTCACTGTAGTGCAAACTGCTGTCGTAAATATTTCTGTAAGAGAGCCAAGTGACCTTGACGTAATGCGATTTGGGCGCAAAGCTATGCGACAGTCGCCTCGAAAAAAAAAAAAAAAAAACGTGCCTTTCAGAGGCACAACAAAAAAAGGAGTGGCCATTAACCTCGCTATTGACATTCCTTTCTAGAAAGCATCGCAAATACAACACGCTCATTACTTGGAAAGATACATCTGCACACCTGATTATGACAAGCGTCTTTCTACGAGAGTTGAGAGAATTTCTACTAACATATGAAATGCCACATGACTATTGAATGATATTTTTATGCTTTACTTTGTACATAGTTGCTTATCTCATCTGATATATGTTTTCCAGCTGTCTTGCAGCATTGGTTTCATAAAATAAAATTAAATGCATTTGCTAATGTGAACACTTTCTGTCAACAGAGCTATTAAATAATAATTTTATGATCCACATTCTTCGAAAAAGGTGCACTTGGAAAGGAAAGAACAATATGAAGGGACTAGTAACAGTAATTGCATACATAATTTTCTTTTCAAGGACTTGGTAATTTTTTGTAGAATAAGTTTTTGTGGTGCACCACTTTAGCTACATAGACATTAAGATGTGAATAGATATTTCCCTTATATGCATTGTTGTCTTTAGTGTAATATTTTTTCTGCTTGTGGGTTTGTCATGTTTAGATATAAGTTATTACATTTGCTGCTGCCGTTTGCCAGGCATAGTGCTACTGAATTTCACTTTGTATTACTCTGTTAAGCCAGTTTTACTACTGATTTATTTTTCTTGTTGCTGCACAGTGCCTTGTATTAGTTGTAATATTGCAATTCCTTTGCCAGTTTAGATTTATTGCTGCTTGCTTTGCCAATTTTAATTTTTTTTTTCATTGCTGTTTGTGTTAATTGTTTTGTGCTGCTGCATTGCCTTGTCCCTTAGTTTGTGCATCTGAGCTCAGTAGATTTAAGTTAGCTTAAGAGGGGGTAGACTATATAAGAGAATGAGTTGCAATGAATTGGAAGAAATGCATTGAGAAGTTATACGTAAAAAGTACAGAAAGCAGGTATAGATAGGACTTTTTGGAAATAATGATGAACGAAGGGAGATCTCCGAGAAGTAAAGAAAGTTTTGTTTGAAAAATACTGCAATAAAACAAACCCGGTCCTTTCCTTGTGTTATCCCACTATGTGTTTGTGTACCCTTGGGTATTTGTGTTCTTCCTGTCTTAATGTGTTTATCTGATGAGAGTACAAGTGGTGGTTTATGGACTTGCTATATTCTCCACAAGACTCTTCGTTGGTGATTGTGCAACTGCAGAGTCGCAATAGATGGCTGCTGGCCGTCTCTACAAGGACTGTAATGGGTCTGCAACTTTGATGGCCCACCAATACCATCATTTCTACAAGGACTACAGTGGGTCTGCATCTTTGATGGCCCACCAATACCATTATTTCTACAAGGACTGCACTGGGTCTGCACCTCTGGTGGCCCACCAATACCGTAATCTCTAACAGGACTACAGTGATCTGCTCTGTGAAGACCTACCTACCAATATTCTTCAAAACGTCGACTGACTCTGCGGTGGGTTTGCTCTGTTGTGGCCCATTACCTGTCTGCATGTCGAGAGTCAGCACTGTCTTTCCGTTGGAAGGACAACACTACTTCTTCAATACTGCATGGAAATCCACTACTTCCGTGTGCATTTTCTTTTACTACTCAGACTTTGAGAAAAACACTGCAATTTTACTGTGATGAATGATCAGCACTGTCTTTATGGACTGTGAGAAAATTTTAGCTTTCGACCAACATTGTATCGATAAGTGTGGGCATTTGATTTCTTTGTTATTGTAATTATGAAAAATTTTAACAAATATGTATTGGCCAGTGCCCAAAACAATTTGTAAAATTTTTTGTGGGGAGCATGGGGGCTATGTAAGTAGGCTGTTTAGGTTTTTATATTCGTAACGTCACGTAGCACTCTGGATGAAAATCACTGGCTGTGCTGTGTGCAGTCTGTGGCTGGTTGGCATTGTTGTTGAAATATTCGCCATTGTAGTGTTGGGCAGTTGGCTGTTAACAGCGCGTGGCGTTGCGCAGTTGGAGGTGAGCCGCCAGCAGTGGTGGATGTGGGGAAGTGAGATGGCGGATTTTTGAGAGCGGATGATCTGGATGTGTGTTCATCAAAACAGTACATTTGTAAGAATGGATGTCATGAACTGCTATATATATTATGATTTTTGAACACCATTAAGGTAAATGCATTGTTTGTTCTCTATCAAAATCTTTCATTTGTTAACTATGCCTGTCAGTAGTTAGTGCCTTCAGTAGTTTGAATCTTTTATTTAGCTGGCAGTAGCGGCGCTCGCTGTATTGCAGTAGTTCGAGTAATGAAGATTTTTGTGAGGTAAGTGATTTGTGAAAGGTATAGGTTAATGTTAGTCGGGGCCATTCTTTTGTAGGGATTATTGAAAGTCAGATTGCGCTGCGCTAAAAAAATATTGTGTGTCAGTTTAGTGTTGATCAGAATAGGTAAAGAGCGAAATGTCTGAGTACGTTCAGTTTTGCTCAGCTGTTTGAAAATCAAATAATGTAAGAGATTTATCAGCACAGTAATTCAATAATTTTTCTAAGGGGACGTTTCAACCTTTTTACTTATAAAATGTAATTTACATTGTTTAAGAATGTATAATACGCAATTGATGAACAATGAACGGTGTGGGGTTCCAATTATTAGTCCTGTGGTAGTCGAAATTTTATAATATTGTCTGCAAGCGCTATTAAAACACAACACATATTATACACACATGACATACACAACATCTGTTAAATAGTTATTGTACGTAACATCTTTGCATAGGACAAAATGAATAAGATAATACAACTATGAGATTATGATTTAGCATACAAAATAATACGTTGTTAAGTTAGAAAGTGACATGCTTCCAAAATTGTTGCTGTACGCGAAGAGACATGCAGCTGATCAATTTCTGGTGCACACGCTGGAAACTGAATATTAAATATAAACAAAAGTAATGCTCTCAAATACACGAAGAAGTCCGACATAGTTTGGTTTTGCAATCAGTCTCGAGTAACAGTTATAACCGTCAAGTAACTGTCACTTTCGTCTCGGAAAGATTTTTGGTTGAATGACTACATAAACTTAGCCTTGGGGTAGAGAGACACCAGACATATATATTGCAAGAATGCTAAACAACTTAATTCATGGAGGGAAGAGGTCGTCTACAAAACAAACATTAGATAAATTTTTGACTAAAGATCCTTAGTCCAGGACCCTTATCAGTCGGCTTAACAGATGAAATATAAACGAAAGAAAAGCAGAAAGATTCGTCACAATCTTTTTTGGTCAGCTAAACACTGTTACAGAAATGTTCAATGAATTGCAGTGAGAGACATAAGAAGGAAGATATTGTCCATCGCACACAATCTTAGACATAAAATTCTGAGAATCCATGTTTCAAAACGATTCAGGAAGCAAGTTACCCCCCCCCCCTCTTCCCATGGCCGTTTCCCTCCTGTATGCAAACACCCAAACACACCCACCCACCCACCCACCCACACACACACACACACACACACACACACACACACACACACACACACACACTTCCATAATATACATGGATGGAAAAAAATTGCAACACCAGAAAATAATAATGAAATTTCGGGTATACATTTATCTAGGTAACATATTTAAGTGATTAACAATGCAAGATCACAGATTAATAAAAGCACGAGATTGGCCATTGCAAATGTTAAACGCTGGTACAATAATAAGTGGTTGTAAGGTTGAGCCGGATAGTAGGGGATTCTATCGTTAATTTATTTCAAAAGGTTTATTTCATTTTCTCGTTATGGCCAAGCATTAGCCGGCAGCTTTGGCTGCCTGTAATTTTCTAGTCCCACGGTCTGGCAACAGCAAGTCAGCACCAAGGTGGGCAATCTCGATCATGCACCTCCCTCGTGTGCTGATGAGGTAACGCTGACCAGGCCACGCTTTGGAACTTACCATCCAGCCCCCACGGGTTTCTCGGCTTCTGGCCTACCAGGGCGGAGGAAGCCGCGTGGTTCATGCTGGATGTACCCTGCCAAACATCGGCCGAACGCTCTCTCCGCCACGCGCCCTGTAGCTGTGAACACCACCTGCCCCTCCCGGTGCTGCAGCACCATGGACTTTGTTTCTGTAACTGTGACGCCATTTAGACTAGTCCGAATGGCAGACACCACTTTTCATTGACTTCGCCCAAGTTGTACGCGAACTATGCCTACCACTACGCTCTGGCTCACCCTCGCCTCCCTAGGCCTGACTCATGTTGCCCATTTGAATGCATTTTCTGCCAATAAATAGCCTCATCACAGAAATTATCCAGATGATTTACTTCCGCCCACTGCCTTAGCCGTTCCCAACAGAGTCGATCCTGAACACGGTATAACCGCCAGAATGTTGAATACAAGCAAGCGAATGTGCATGCATTCTGTTGTACAGACGCCGGATGTCAGCTCGCGGAATGGAGTGTTACGCCTGCTGCGCTGGTAGGACGATACGGGGCCGGTGAATGACGCTAGAGTTGTTGTCAAAAAATGTGTGTGAAATCTTATGGGACTTAACTGCTAAGGTCATCAGTCCCTAACCTTACACACTACTTAACTTAAATTATCCTAAGGACGAACACACACACCCATGCCCTAGGGAGGACTCGAACCTCCGCCGGGACCAGCCGAGTTGTTGTACACTGATGTCCTATATGCTCTCGATTGGACACAAATCTGTTGATTGAGCAGGTCAAGGCAACATGTCGATAGTCTGTACAGCACGTGGCGTTACAACAGCCGTACGTGGGCGAGTGGTGTTCTGACGGGAAACACAGCTTGGAATACTGTTCATGAATGGCAACAAAACAGGTCGAATCACCAGATTAACGTGCAAATTTCCAGTCAGCGTGCATGGGATAGTCACGAGAGTGCTTCTACTGTCATACGAAATCGCAACACAGACTATAACTTCAGGTGTAGGTCCAGTACATCTAGCACGCAGACAGGTTGGTTGCAGGCCCTAAACTGGTCTCCTCCTAACCAACAAATGGACATCACTGGCACCGAGACAGAACCACCTTTCATCAGAAAACACAACAGACCGAGACCCTGCTCTCCAGTTAGGTCTCCGTTGAGACATCTGAGTCGTAAATGGCAGTGGTTTGGCGTCAGTGATATGCACACTACAGGGAATCTGGTTCGGAGCTGTCCTTGAAATAACCGACTTGTAACATCTCGTTGTGTCACTGTGATGCTTGCTGCTGCTCAGAGCCGACCTGGGTGGCCGAGCGGTTCTAGGCGTTCAGTCTGAAACCGCGCGACCGCTACGGTTGCAGGTGCGAATCCTGCCTCGGGCATGGATGTGTGTGATGTCCTTAAGTTAGTTAGCTTTAAGGAGTTCTAAGTTCTAGGGGACTGATGACCTCAGAAGTTAAGTCCCATAGTGCTCAGAGCCAGCTGAACGATTTTTTTGCTGCTCGGATTTCTCCTGCGGGTGCAGTACAATGCGCCAAAGCCATATGTCGAACACAATGGCCTTCACTCTCGGTAGTAACAGATGGCTGTCTGGATTCCGGTCCTCTGTCTTCTTGTGACCGCACGTTTTTGTGATCATCACTGCCAGCAAGCGAGTACAGTGGCTACACCCTGCCTAATCTTTCTGCATTATCGCAGAAGGAATATGCAGCTTCTTGTAGCCACATTAACGACCTAGCACAAACTCAGCGAGGTGTTGATAACGGCCTCTTTTTCATCTAAAGGCCTTCCTGGCTAACACCGACTCACCTCGGCCAATCTTCAAGGTAACTAAGACTCAGTACACAGCGCGTACTTAAAGCAAACCTCATTTTCATATTCGTGATTGTCCTACTTGCACCACTCTCATGCGAGTGGCGTGAAATCTGAGTAGACGTCATCTTACAGATGTAGAAACACGCCTAACAATTTTCGTTTGTATCGCACAGCTCCTTCTTGATGCTGAGATTTTTTTCCGTTCTGTTTGTTAGGTCGTTTTGGCTACTAGCAACATCAGATAAAACAATGTTCGGTGTCATTATCAATGAAATTGTGCTTTTGCGGGACGTAGGCACAGGTTTCACTGACATTAACACTGAAAGTTGTTTTACGAGTTCTATGGTTGGTTGTTTTTGGGGAAGGAGACCAGACAGAGAGGTCATCGGTCTCATCGGATTAGGGAAGGACGGGGAAGGAAGTCGGCCGTGCCCTTTGAAAGGAACCATCCCGGCATTTGCCTGGAGCGATTTAGGGAAATCACGGAAAACCTAAATCAGGATGGCCGGACGCGGGATTGAACCGTCGTCCTCCCGAATGCGAGTCCAGTGTCTAACCACTGCGCCACCTCGCTCGGTACGAGTTCTATGTTTTCATCTGATGTTTCTAGTAGTCGAAAGGACATAATAAATAAATAAACAAGTAAATACTCGTATGATGCGACCCAGAAGGTGTTATTGGAAACGTATCCAGAACCATCACAGAATAGTCCAGGAAAAATGCAAATTCTATAAGGGGGAGACAAATGAAAACGAGACACATGGGAAAAAACCAAGTAGACTGTTTACTATTTCAACAGTAATCGCCATAACTCTTAATACATTAATCCCATGTGAGATAAGACGGTCACTGCCTTCATGGGAAAATGCTTGCGGTTGCCTACGGAACAATGATTGCACCCAGGTTTATACCTCTTCGCCTAAAGCAAATTGGCGGTCACGAATGTCTTTGTGCACCGAAATTTGGAAATTGCAAGGGAAGGGATAGGAAGGGTATGAACCACGTGTAGAGGCTACCCGGCGAAAAGTCTACAGCATAGTCGAAACAACCTTGACAACATCTCGGCTGGCGTTATCCTGCGTCAGAATGATACCGTCCATCAACCCGCTGCTCTCTTTCTTGATCATGGCGCCACAATTAACGCACTGCGGTATGTGGACACTTTACAAAAACTGAGGCGCACCATCAAGTCCAAGAATGGTGAACGACGGCCTCATTCTTTTGTAGAATAACGGCCGCCCACATATTGCTAGAGTTGTTTCCGCTGCGCTGCAGACTTTTCGCTGGGATGCCCTTACACATCCTCCACACAGCCCCGATCTCTCCACATGCGACTTCCACATTTTTGGAGTCCCAAGAGAGACATTCGTGCTCGTCGATTTGCTTTGGACGAAGACGTGGAAGCTTGGGTAGAGTCATCGTTCTGTAGGCAACTGCAGATATTTTTCCGTGAAGGCACTGCCTACCCTGTCTCAGAGTGGGACAAATGTGTTAACAGTTATGGCGGTTGCTTTTGAAATATCTTATGTATATGGACTGAAGCGGCGAGGGAAGATTTGTACCTAGGCCGGGAATGGAAACCAGATCTCGTGCTTAGTAGGCAGGTGCGTTAGCCACTAAGACACTTTGGCACGGCGGTTCACACAACTGCACGAATTACCCTAGCACGTCTCCCTCCTCCGTCCAAATTCTCACTGCCATCCCAGACTACTGTTAAATTCCCCCTTGCACACGAACAGAATTGCCGAGACTCTCCATGTTCTGGAATAGCACCTCAGTATCGAACGCAAATGTGGGACACACCCTGAAATCCAGGTGCAAATATTTAAACAAATGAAACGACACAATTTCGGAGACTTTAGTGGTCTCATATCCGTATGTAGACTCAAGTCGCGAGTGAAAATTTGTACCAAGGCCGAGAATCGAACCGGGGTTTCCTGCTTACTGTGTAGTAAGCAGGAGATCCGGGTTCGGTTCCCGTCATTGGTACAAATTGTCGCTCTCCGCTTCAGTCTATATACATGAAATGATATCTGTATGAGAAGAGTAAAGTCTCTGAAACGGTGCCTTTTCTCCTTTGAAATAATAATCAGTTTACTTAATTTTTTCAACCTGTCTCGTTTTCTTTTGACTTCCACTTATATAAACGTTGGTTTGCCGTTATAAATCTCTCCAGAACCCAAACTGGTATTTCCCAGCGTCGGCTTCTACCAGTATTTCCATTATTGTGTACATAATTCGTGACAGTACAAAATAATATCGTATAGTAAACTGCCTACATAACACTAGACCATCCTCTGCTATAGTATTGCTGTGCAGTATGGCATTCTTACCAGATAGGATTGACGGAGGAGACCGAAAAAATCGCTTTGTATTATCGCGAAATAAGGGAGAGAGTGTCATGCGGACTGTAGTGGTAATCGTTAAAACAAAGACGTTTTCCGATGCCACGAGATTTTTCTACCTAATTTCAATTTCCGTAGTTCTCCTCTGAATGCAAAAATACTTCGTTGACACCCATCTACATAGGGAAAAATGATCACAGTAATAAAATAAGAGAAACCAGAGCTCGCAGGGAAAGATATAAGATTCATTTTCCCCGCGTGCTGTTAAGGAGTGGAACGATAGACAAATAGTGTGAAAATTGTTCGATGAACCCTCTACCAGGCACTTAAGTGTGAACAGCAGAGTATTCATGTAGATGTAGATATATAACTGTAAACATAAAATGAGGATAATATTCTCTTACAGGCTCACAGCTAATATTCGCGCTGGTGGTGCTTTGTATACTGGAAGAAAATGAACCGTATTCAAAACAAGTAATTAATAATTTAAATTTGCACACTACTATAATCGCTAGTCTTTTGATGATATATCTTTATTACTTTGCTAGTTTCAACTGCAGTAACCAGTCGTTTTTGACAATAGCTCTTTCAGTGGTAAATAGAGTCAGCTCACGTCCTCAAGTTGGCGAGTTATGGCGGAATTCACTGGAAGGAAATATAAAAGAAAGAGCTCAGGAGGATATAAGACCCAGTGGAGTCGCGAGTTAGGCTCGTGGTCTCTCCTGAGAAAGTCGCTTTCGAGGTCCAGCCGCCACCCTGTGAGAAGGCCAGAACACTGCATTGTGAAAGGGAAATTTGCATCTCAAAGGGCGACGGCGGCGGGCGAGGGAACCGTTACTCAATTTTTAGAGGTTCCGTGACTCTGTGACAGGACCCCGAGGTACTGCCGGGTGAGCGGTTTGCGCCAAGAGCCGCCGGCGAAGTAAATCTCGGGCTCACTTTCACGAAAGTGAAAAGCACGGTACGTTCTCTGTGCATAAGTGGTTCACCGACAAATAAGTACCATACGTGTGTTCTTCTTTAAGACAATTCCTTTCAGTTGACGAACTTGTGATAGTAGTAGTACGTTTTATGCCTGTCATAACAGACCTTTTTTACCAACTTGAGACGGTGAGCTATTGTTTAATTAAATGACAGAAAACGTCAACTGTCATAGTGATTTGTAGAGCAAATGGTTCTGTGTGACTGGAAAAGATCCCTGTTTACCGAAAGGGTAACAGATCCAGTGCACAAAATTACAGACCAGTGTTGCTGCGGGATATCGGCTATAGAATTCCAAACATGACAACATTCCTGGAGAAGCACAAGCTTGTCTGAAAGAATCGGTGCGGATTCATAAAAACATCTTCCGTGTGAAACACAGTTTGCTTTATCATAAACGACATGTTGGAAACAACTGATGCGGGTGAAGGGTAGATATCATCTCCATGGGCTGAGTACTGACCAAGATAAGATCATACGAAGTATCTTCGCAAAAAAGGGAAATACTTGGCTAATAGAGGCTAGTGCGTTGGGCACGAAGAAGCGTGGTGTTAGCGATGTTAATGTTACCGCTGGTGTCACTAAAGCGGACATACTAAATACGGTTTACCGAAACTCCTGCACCAAAGAAGACGCATTTAATATTCAAGAATACGAATCAAAAAATGCTGCCAATATGAGTAACTTAGAAGCAGATATCCTCGGTGTAGCGAAGCAGCTTAAAGCACTCAATGAAGGCAAGTCTTTCGGTGTGTCATATTGTGTACCAGTTAGATTCATTTCAGAGTATGCTGATATAATCGGTACACATGCGACAGCATGCGCTACCTAGCACGTTCCGAAACGTAGGGCATAAAAACAGTATCTTTCCTAGTCTCACGTCTCGGATTCTAATGGTGATAGTAGGTGCGGTCAAGTGTTGTGGATAGCTTTGGGCTAGGACCACTTGTATACCCAACAGAAGGATTGTATTATTGTAACTATATTACAGTACAGAGCGAAAGTTTAAATATTACACATTTCTTCCAGCTAAGTCAAATAGAGCAAATCTTTTCTTGTTGCATCAGCTATGGCGTATGGTGACCTTAATGGCCTTGTGGCTGCACCATTTCGTTCACGGGGCCTTTCCTGAGAAAGCCGGAAAAATATCATTTTTTGGTACGAAAACAGAGGCACGGGTTCCAAAATAACTATGCACAGCGAGTGGCTGAAACTTTTACCATATACTCGCAGGATCCCTATCTCGAACAGACCTTTTTTATATATTTATAGTTTCCGAGACGTAGAAGTTGAAAATTACCCTGCTTGTAAGAATAAAAAACCGCATATGAAATACGTTATGGGGTGAAATCTAAATAATAAATAACCGCAGCAAATTTACCACATGTTAACGGTATATTCTCTTGGCATTTTTCTAGATGAGCCATATTCCCGTTTTCAAACATTTTTGTCCGTTGTCGAGAAACGCCCGAAAAACTTACAGTAACGGACTAGTAGGTGTGAGGGAGTTACAGTTGAGGAGAGCTTTTAAAAATGGGAGATGAGCTACGTGTTAAAAAGAGACCGGACATGTTCGCGTGTCAAAATTTTTGGGAAAATTTCTAAAGGTGTTGAGGAAGGTAAAATGAGGCAACTGATACCCAACTTTTCAGCCAGAGTCTTTTAAACAGAAGTACATTTGCCTTTTTTATGCTCCGACATGCCGGCCGCGGTGGTCTCGCGGTTCTAGGCGCGCAGTCCGGAACCGTGCGACTGCTACGGTCGCAGGTTCGAATCCTGCCTCGGGAATGGATGTGTGTGATGTCCTTAGGTTAGTTAGGTTTAAGTAGTTCTAAGTTCTAGAGGACTAATGACCAAAGCATTTGAGTCCCATAGTGCTCAGAGCCATTTGAACCATTTTTTGCTCCGACATGAGTATTATTCTGTTGATTCCCTTATTTTCCTTGCTACAGCAGCGCGTGTCTCTCATATGAAAATAACGTAACATGTCAGTGAAATTTTGGTAGTTTACCTAAGTGAAATTGAAATAATGGGAAACTAATTTTATATCCCAGACCAGTTTTTATGTGCACAAAAATTTTGCGTGTGCTTCTCTAATATAACCTGAGGTTCCCAGAACCATTTTGATGATAACGGAGACACTTCACAGCGTGTTTCTTCGTGCTACTTCACTTCATAAACAACGTTTTCGCCTCAGACTGGGTTTTACATGCGTATTTTACGAGCACAAGTAGGGTAACTTCTGAACTCTGTAACTCGGAAACAGATAAAGATACCGAGAAAATTGCCATGGTTATTCGAGATCGGGACCTTAGGAATATATCGTAAAAATTTCAGCCATTTGCTGCGCTGAGTCTCCTTGGAATCTGCGACTCAATTTGGTACGAAAAATGGTAGAAAACCCTTTGATTTCTTTAAGGAACTCACCACGAACTAACAGTGTCTCCATAAGCCCTTTAAGGCCCACCGTAAACAAAATAAAATGCAAAAAAATTCACCTGATTTGTCCACTTTCCTAAGCAACAAAACATATACAATACTCATACTTTAACCCAATACTGTATGATAGTGACACTAAGACTTCTGTTGGGTATACATATGGCACCTAGTCCAAAACTCTTGACCCCACCTTCCTATCACCAACAGAACTCAAAGTATAAGCCCTGCAAGAACTCTGTTCTTATTTGCGATGTTTAGGAACGTATTAGCCAGCGCATGCTGTCACATGCGTGCTGATCTGCTTACAAGATTAGTGTAGATCGTCTTGAGCACACCGTATCGTGTAAGTATTTGGGAGTTAATATTAAGAAATGATATGAAGTCAGTGTTAGGGAATGCAAATAGAAGACTTAGATTTGTTGGAAGGGTTCTGGGAAAATTCAGGCCATCTGTGGAGGAACTCACAAGACGCTAATGTGTGCAATTGTAGAATAGGAATCACAAGTAGGAATGACAGCAGTCCTCAAGAGAATACAGACACACGGTGCTAGAATCACAACGGGTCGGTAGAGCCCACACGAAGGTGTTAACAGAAATGCTTGGGGAACTTTAAAGGAAATCCTTGGAAGAAAAACAACATCCCAACTACTCATCATATAATGAGCTGTCGCAAATGAACGCCCCTAGTGCTCCGAAGTTCGCAGGCATTTGAAAATACGAAGTATTTCTAACTTTTACCTGAACTTCGTGGTAATCAAACTTGTCCATCATCACGAACGTTCGCTACAAAATTCATAATCCAGTTTTACAGACTTAAGACTAGTGCGTACGCTATGTTTCACAAATAACTGCTCTCATTTTTCACAAGAAACTGAACTTTCATTCAGTTCAAAGAAAAATTACTTCTCTCCATCCATCCAAACAACTCCAAGATAAAGAAATGTTTTCTAGAATCCGTCATTTAAATCAAAGCTGAGCTCTTCGTTCTGGTCTAGATGGGGAAATCGGGACCGACCGACCCCCATGTCATCACCTGCCAATGGAGTCATTTGGATGCGGTATGGAAGGTCAGCATACCGCTCTCCCGGCAGTAGTCGAATTAAGAGAAATTTACAGTTACTACTTTTAAATACACTTCCACTGAGTAGCAGGGCGGTCAGCGCGGCGGGTTGCTAAATGAAGGGGCCCGGATTCACTTCCAGGCCGGCTCGGATATTTTATCCTCGTGGGACTGGGTGTTGTCCTTACATTCGTATCGTTGTAACTGATGATCCACTCTGGCGACGGCTGTCTGGGCTCGTCCCGAAAGCAACCTTTCTTTTCTTTTCTTTTTTTTTTTTTTAAAAAAGAGAAAACAATTTTAAGTACCTTCTTTTCTAAACAAGTTCCGTAATTTGTTCCTACTTTCCCCTATGTAACATTAACATGCCATATGCAGGTTTGCGCAGGAACGAAACTGGGACAGTGAAAGATAAAGAAACCGTCTAGTCAGCAAGAAAGATAGAAAAGTTGAATGAAAGAAAACACATAAGAACGAAAGACATTAGGTGCAACTGGACACTGATTTATTTCAATAGGACAAGTTGGAAATTCGCGCCAGACCATGAATCGTACCAAGATATTCTGCTCATTAGGCAGAAGTGCTGACCACTACTCCACTCACACACAGTAGTCACCAAAACCGCACGGACTACCCTAGCACTCCTCCCAACGGACCCAACTCCTCAACTTATGCGAAACACTACTGACCTTTTGCCCCTGCTCAGTAGCCTCATTACTCGTGGCATCTCACCGATTCCTGTAAGAATACGAGCTTGGTGTGAATCTGCACTGAAGGGATCATTGACCGTCACAGCTGAAAGCAAATTCCTAGTCTTTTTAGTGGTTTCCATAATTTGTAACAGAACTGTGTATTTTATACATTTCTAAGATGACAACTTCAGAACTCTTACGAAGTGTTTAGGGTGACTATGTTTGAACTTGACGGAGGCGGTACCGCGTTATGGTTGCTCTTTTCGTTTGCTCTCTTGTCGTATTTCAGTGACTGGCCTCTCTTTTCTGTTATTATTAATCCACAATTCTATTGTAACAGCTATGCAGATGGTTCTCTTCGCACAGTTCGGGAGGAGCTGTATTCAAACCATCGTCTATGTGATGTCACCACCAGACACCACACTTGCTAGGTGGTAGCCTTTAAATCGGCCGCGGTCCGTTAGTATACGTCGGACCCGCGTGTCGCCACTATCAGTGATTCCAGACCGAGCGCCGCCACATGGCAGGTCTAAAGACACTCCCTAGCACTCGCCGCAGTTGTGCAGCCGACTTTGCTAGCGATGGTTCAATGACTACAGACGCTCTCATTTGCCGAGACGACAGTTTAGCATAGCCTTCAGCTGCGTCATTTGCTACGACCTAGCAAGGCGCCAAATTCAGTAATTAGAATGAATTCTGAACAGACAATATTGTGAATCATGTATCGTCAAGAGCGACGTTCATCATTAATGGATTAAAGTTAAGTATCAAAGTAATTAAGTCCGCTTTCTGAATACTCATTCCTTGTCATGTTCCAGACCTCACGTCAGTGTAGTTCATCCCTCCTCACGCCAGCCTGCGTGAGCTAAAACGCGTGCATTTCGGCCTCCTCTAGTAACACGGTGTTGGCTCTTCTGCCAACACAACAGTCTGGCTTCGTTATTATCTTCAACTGATAAGGGCGAAAGCCCGAATGGTTCTCCTCCTCGACGTCTTCGACTGGAAATTAATTCCTAGTTATCACTGCTTTTCTTTTTCTCTGCATTACATTTACATAAACGTCCGAGACTCGCCGGGTAACATGGAGACGAGTATCTGTGCAAATAAAGGGACAAAACCAGTGAATGTTACACCAACAATTTGACCGAATGTTACCAAACTAGTGCTCCAATATTTACATACCTGTGGGATATTCTGATCAATGTTTCATCCTTATGTTAGCTTATTTTCAATATTCTCAACCCAGCAGAAACAGTTCTTACTGATGGCGAACAGTGTGAGTACATGAAGACTAATGTGTGTGTGTTTAACTATACTGGAACTTCTCTGGTGGGGATTAAGACTCATCATGCCCGGACGACGTGTACCCGCAGTTTATCGCCATTTTTCGAAATTTGGGGAAGGCGAGTTATTTGTATGAGGGACCATGGGAACATCATACCGATACATCACGCAGACAGTTGGCTGTAGTAGTGCGATTGCGGATCTAGTACTGACGAGATGAAATCAGGGCAATGGTGTGACAAGAGTTCTTCCAGGAGGACGAGATCATAGGATTGTTCGACTGGCTCCGACGAAAATAAGCAAGACGACAGCAATTAAACCAGTTACTGAATGTAGGCCTGAGTTTGTTAGTTTTATAAATCAAGATCCAGGACGATCCTTGTGTATGCAGTGGACCACTTCTCCTCCCACGAAGTCATACTACCATTCTTAGTAGCCAATCTGGAACTGGAAATACAGCGGTGAAGAAGACGTCAATCAAATGTACCACTCTTCCGAGCTGAAGGGCTTGGGGCTGAACACTGGGCAATAGGAAAATACAGTGGTAAGCCCTTTTGCCATAAACCTTCATGAACAGGGTAGCGAAACGGCTTTTCCAGCAGTAAAGCACAAGATGACACAGCGCAGGTCATGCCCCATACGCTTTGAGGACTGTACGGATCCTTCACCGGTTTACAGGTCCCCTGGTTTAACTGTCAAGCATGTCTTGGATGCGGTGAGAAGACGCACACTTTCAGTCTGACTTATCGCTAGCATTCTTCATGAGCTGACACAGCATGTGCTTCAGACGTACGAAGAAGTTCGTCGAGCTTACGGTCGAACGCTGAATCCTTCCGTGTCACAGCGAATACAAGAGTGTAACGGTGCATTAAGCGTCACGTATCACAGTGGTGATGATGTATACATCTACATCCATACTCCGCAAGCCACCGTACGGTGCGTGGCGGAGGGTATCCTGTAGGGCCTACCATTACTAGTCACTTCCTTTCCTCTTCCACTTGCAAACACAGCGAGGGGAAAAGGACTGTCTATAAGCTTCCGTCCGAGCCCTAACTTCTCGGATCTTAACTTCGTGGAACTTAGGCGTAATGTAGTTGGCGGTAACAGAATCGTTCTGCAATCCTTTTCAGATGCCGGTTCTCTAAATTTTCTCAATAGCATTCCGTCGCCTTCCCTCTAGGGATTCACGTTTGTTGTCCCGAAGCATCTCTGTAAGACTTGTGTGTTGTTCGAATCTACTGGTAACAAATCTAGCAGTCCACCTCTGAGCTGCTTCGATGTTTCCCCTAAATCCGACCTGGTACGGGTTCCAAACACAAGGATAGGCCGCTCTAGCCTCCCATAAGCGGCCTCCTAGGAGTACAGGTGAACCACACTTTTCCAAAATTCTTCCAATAAACCAAAGTCGACCATTCACCTTCCCTATCACAATCCCCACTTGCTCATTCCATTTGATATCGCCCTGCAACGTTACGCCCGCATATTTAAACGACGTGACTGTGTTATGAAGGATACCACTAATGCTATATCCGAACATTATGGGTCTCATCAGCGTTAAATTACATTTTATGAACGTTGTGTGGGTTGCACTCAAATCTGGTGAGACTATTTAGTACACCTGGAGCACTGAAACGACTATTTTAACTTTTCTCAATTTTTATACCAACCGGCTTTTGGCTTCTCAGGTCATCCTGAGGTAACAACTGAGTTTCTTGAACACAGACGAACGTGATGTGCGACCAACACTGGTATTACTTGTACAGCAGACACAAAAACGACCAAGTGTTTACAGAGGATAACATTACAATAATTACGTTAACCAGAAAAGGGAAGAAACAAAGCTTTTATGTGGTGATAGGAGTATAATTAAGAAATGATGAGAAATAAGATGAATTTACAGTCTGAGTCTAGTGTTTGATACGGTAAGTTCCCAGCAAGCACACAGCCACAAATGTACTGCTTTCATTTCAGTTGTGCATCACCTCATATCTATTCTGTTTTCCAAATCAGCCTTTCAAACATAACTATGGACCAACAAACAAAATGCTTCCAACAATGGCTATAGTTTTTCCCTGATTGATAATATTCTACAAAAAAAAAAGAAAAGAAAATGAATAAAACTACTCCATTTCTGTGTGCTGGCGAACAGCAGTAAGTAGTTACAAAGCGTTTGGCAACATTTCAGACAATCTCGCAACTACAGACCTGCATTTTACAATGCCAATGAGACATCAAAATTATTATTCGGTAGTAAAGAAAAAATTCTACCTTTTGCACAGTGTAGTGTACATAAGACTACTTGTAAGCAGGGTGAAAAAGTGTTTAGTGGTCAGCCAGGCAGAGCTGAGGCAATTACGCTACGTGACGCGAGAAAAGCTGTCGATCAAGGAGGAAAGATTCGACCATTGCTGATCATCTTGTATCAGAAAACCATTCATGACCCTACTGGAAATCAACAAACACATGACACGGAATGCCAGTGTAATACTGAAAGATAAGAGTCAGTTTCCATTTTTCCTATTATTAAATAAAGTTTTCGTTGAAAATACTAGATTCTGAGTGTAAATTCATATTATTTCTCATCATTCGTTAAATGTATTTCCACATTAAAACTGTGCTTATGCCCTTTTTAGTTAATACAAGCATTACAATTATTGTAATGCTTTCCTATATAAACGTTTTGTCATTTTTGTATCTTCTGTGCAAATAATATCTATGTTATGTAGCACATCCTGTTTATCTGTGTTTGCGACAGTCAGATGTTTCCTGAACATTGCCTGAGAAGCCGAAAGACGGTTTGCGGTCAAATATATATAGCTTTGCAGGACATTAGGTAGTGTTTTGTTTTTGAATACTATCATATTCTGCCAATTATCGACGGAAAATTCAGTAAATATGCTCGGTATGTTTTATGTACACAATACGACTGGGAAGCAAGGCAGTCTTCGGCAGTCTTTCTGGTTATAACACCTCTCGCGCGCACACACGGCGTTTCGACAGGCGTCAGAAGCTGGCGTCGGCAGACAGCGCCTGCTACGCACTCGCTAGACCCCACACAGAGCTTCGCTCTTGGTTCGTGCTACGCATGTTGCCCTTTGACAAACGCATGTAAAAAAGGACGACCTTAGGTTATATCCTCCGATCAGTTGGCAGACAAAGTTTCTAACTGGACCGAAATGAATTAAGTTTAAAAGGTCAAGAACTAATCAGACTTAGACGAAGAAAATTATTGCATGTATTACAGTGGAACGAAACAAGTCTGAGCTTCGAATTTGGATTAAAGGAAACGTTCAAGAAATAGAAACTGTAAATGCAGTTTCGGGAAATGACCGGCAACGGGTTGGGCAAAAGTTAAACTGTGTCCACTGAGCGGGGAATTCTAAGCGATCTAAATTATTATCACAGAACATCTGCTGAGAGCAGTTTATTCATATTTTCTAAGCAGATTTTCGCGTTATATTCGTTGTCTTTCTTCGAGTCTGTACCAGTAGGAACTTTCTAGCGTCACTGTTACCCTTCCCTGCCAAAAAAATCCTGTGACAATTTAAGTTGCCTATTTTTGTATATATTCATTCTCTCTCGTTGCTCCCAACTGATATGGGAGCAAACTCCTATGTCAATATTCCAGCAAAGGCTTTCTTCGCCAGCTGTATTGGAGGCGATCTCAGATTCTAAACACGGTTATTCTCATTACAGAAGGTTACTCACCGAGATCACATAAAAATACACTATGATTACTAGTTTCAGCGAAATTAAGTAGCCATCTTCAGATCATATGCATAGAAAACGTTTTTACAGGGCTGATCCATTTCGTCGACTGTTTACAGTAATTGGACTCTACTGTGTTGCACATAAAGGTACAATTATATAAAATTCTAATTTAAAATCACCATAAAATGCAAAAAATGGTTCAAATGGCTCTGAGCACTATGAGACTTAACATCTGAATTCATCAGTCCCCTAGAACTCAAAACTACGTAAGCCTAACTAACCTAAGGACATCACACACATAAATGCCCGAGGCAAGATTCGAGCCTGCGACTGTAGCGGTTGCGCAGTTTCAGACTGAAGCACCTAGAACCGCTCAGTTACACCGGTCATAAAACGCATACAAATTCAGAGTAAATATACCTCATAGAGACGAGATTCCATTCTACCGTCTCTCGTCATACAGGAAGAGAACAGCTGTGTGAACAGTGCACAGTACTTGCAAATAAAGTGCAGAAGAGGTGCATAAAATGTTTTCATATTGTATCCTTGTTGATATCGGACGGGAAGCTTATGAGGTAATCAACGAAATACATTGTGTTTCGAGGCGCCACCAGATGGCCGCAGTCTCTTACAATATAGAATTATGTCTTCGAAATACAATGTAAAGAATTATATATTTTTTATTTTTATATTATTTAATTATATAAAAATTTAAAGAAGTAAAAAGGTTATATACCTGGTCCGAAACATTTCTATAATGAATCAATATGTAGCACTTACCATAACCTAGACCATGACTCAGATAACGGCCTGCGTTGGGCTATAAGCAAGACCTTGAGTTATGAATCACACATCAGCTGATTATCGAAAATGTACCGTTATACAAGACTGTACACTCGCAATGTAGTAGTCACACACTCCGTTTTCATATTTTAATGTTTATATACCAAGAATTTATTACCATAACGTTACCTGTGTGTTACTTTATGTATCTGGTACCGCCGGGCATACACTGAAATAAGATACATCAATAATAGGCCTGTAGTAAAAAATTTTTAAATTGTGTATTGGAAAACGAGGCATAATTTTTTTTTACTTTTACTGATTTTTAAACATATGAAGAATATAAAAATAAAAAATACAAAATTCTTTACATTGTATTTCGAAGACAGAATTGTATGTTGTAACACTATGTATTCGGTTGATTGCCTCTTAAGTTTCCCGTCAGATGTCAGCAAGGACACAACATGGAGCCGGCCGCGGTGGCCGTGCGGTTCTAGGCGCTCCAGTCCGGAGCCGCGCTGTTGCTACGGTCGCAGGTTCGAATCCTGTCTCGGACATGGGTGTATGTGATGTCCTTAGGTTAGTTAGGTTTAAGTAGTTCTAAGTTCTAGGGGACTGATGACCACAGCAGTTGAGTCCCATAGTGCTCAGAGCCATTTGAACCATTTGAACACAGCATGGAAACATTTTACACGTGTCTTCTGTATTTTATTTGTAGCTGTTGTGCGCTGTCCGCACAGCTAGTCCCTGATTGTGTGATTAGGGACAGTGATATGGAATGTCGTTTCTATAATGTATGTTTACTCTGAATTTGTATGCATTTTATGCTGGTTGGCCGTTAGAATTTTCCACAATTGTACCTTTATATAAATTACAGTTGTGTCCGGTTGCTGGGAACAGTGGACGAAATGGACTGGCCCTGTAAAAACTTTTCTATGCAAATGATCTGAAGCTTGCGATTTAATTTCCCTGAAACTAGCGACCATTGTGTATTTTTGTGTGACCTGGCGAATAAACTTCTGTAATGAAAAGAACAATGTGTAGTTTTAGTCTACTAAACATTTAAAATTGTACACAAACTTTCACTTATCCTGGTAGTAGTAATATACAGGGCGTATAGTACCGTGAAGTGATATGGGTGAAAGTGTACGGCAACTGACGCCAAAAGTTTCTAGTAAATATGATCCGCAAACCAGCCGTTTGCGAAATAACAGTAAATTCGTGGTTACGAGCCGCCACTGGCTTCTGTGTAAAATATTGTGTTAATTAGCACAAGTGTGTTTAAAATGTTAACTTTTTCACTAACCCCCCCTCCAACGAGACACAAATTTCGCTTGAGGTCAGACGCGTCTGCTCACACAAGATTACTTAAATGATTGATAATTTGACTTTAAATAGAAATTGAAATTAATCACTGTAAGGAAAGCTGTTGGAATTAACTGGAACAGACGGCCATTGTAGATGATTGATGCATTTTTATTAGTGGTCAAACTGACTTCTAGAAAAACGCTATTAAATTTAAAAAAGATGACACCTTTTAATACCTCCATCAGTATTGCCGGGCCAATCTCTGTTATTTACGGGCGACATGGAATCATAGCTTCGAGACTGTGGCCAGATTATTTAAGGATCAGCACTTGCATTCATGTTTGCAGAATGCTTCGGCGGCAATTAATCTCAGGGACGCTGTAAGAAGTTTCAAATTAATAAATGGCAGAATATTAATCGTATTTGGCCGTAGCGTCTCCACGTCACGATCCGATAAGCTCGCGTTGGTCGTTGGCTGTAACAATAACTCATTGAAACATTTCGTGTATCGTATATCTATTAGGAGAACTAGTAATACAAGAACTTATGAGGATTAATAAGTTTATATTAATTTAATTGCAAATGATTTTAAAGCTAATGCGTGATACATCACGTTTTCTACCCAAGAGAAAAAAAAGAAAGATTAATTAATGATACGCCAGGAATGCTGCTATAGCGCGTCCTACCAGAATAAAGGGGTAACATACAAGCGAGAGAGATCCGAGTAGGAACGCTCTCTACTTACTTCCTAAAACGAAAAAGAGAACGAAAAAGTATTGCAACCGCTCGCAATCAGCCACAGGCTGACTACCGCCATATCTCTGAAATATTATTTATGAAATAATGATTACCTTTCATAAAATTAGTTTACATAAGTTATTTAAATTTGAAGTTATTTACAGTAAATAAATAAATAAGTTCATATTTTTGTGCTTTCTGTCGTTTTCGCGACATTACATTTAGATGAAATTACGTGGGTCCGTCAATGTAATGCTTCAGGTCCATGGTTGGCGTACGAGGCAGACGCATAGCGGGGCTACGGATCATTTTGTTGCTGATTTAAATGGTTCAAATAGCTCTGAGCACTATGGGACTTCACATTTCAGGTCATCAATCCCCTACATTTATAACTACTTAAACCCA
Organism: Schistocerca piceifrons; assembly: GCF_021461385.2. Taxonomy (NCBI): domain Eukaryota; kingdom Metazoa; phylum Arthropoda; class Insecta; order Orthoptera; family Acrididae; genus Schistocerca; species Schistocerca piceifrons. Next base: position 794,840,894 of record NC_060140.1, read on the forward strand.
ACTAACCTAAGGGCAGCACACACATCGATTCCCGAGGCAGGATTCGAACCTGCGACCGTAGTAGCAGTGCGGTTCCGGACTGATGCGCTTAGAACCACTCGGCCACAGCGGCCGGCTGTTGCTGATTTAAGACGACATTTAATCCTCTAGTATGCTCCAAGATGGATAGTTCGAGCATGGTCTGCTGTCTGATCTCCAAAATCATCCTGTAAGGGTACAGACATCGATACTATACGAAAAATATAGAATTTAATTATCTCTGTTGTAGCAGCACATATCACACAGGTGTGCCCCAGTTACGAACAGAGCGAGGTTTTGCCCCCTGTCGATTTTGGTGCTTGTGAATGAGTCAGTGTGTTCTGAGCCAGCCTGCGGGGCACGTCACACATACGCGCTATACAGGGTGAAGCGAAATTCGCCCACTCGGCTTCGCAGTGCGACTCCCCACATGCCAGCGATAAAAAAAAAGTCTCACAAAATTGCGTCCGGCGAGTACATCCGGCAGAAAAAGGACTTTAAAATGTGGCAATCTGGCAACACTGTAAGCACATGAATGGGAACTACCTCTGTCAGCACATATTAGTCGTGTTGTACAGTTGGTGCAATGGCAAGTGTTTTGGTTTAGCATGCAGAAGGTCGATGGTTCGATCCTGGGTTGAAGTATATGTTTTTCATTTGGTAAATATAGTCCATGTCGTACGGTATCTGGCATCTTAATCGTCAACAGCGATTCGATTGCAGTGGGTTTTCTAGATAACATTTGCCCTTACATACTACAATCGTAGAAACGGAGGATTGGTCAGCTTTGAAAGAAGCCCTTTCCACTTCGTAGGCGTGAATTTATTCGCACCACTTCATCTACCAGATGCAGAGTCTGTTTTATTTCTACTATCCTCCAATGGTTCCATGGATTAGTACCAACTATTATTCTTGCCTCATTCAGTTCCATTACATTTCGTTAGGGGATTACGTTACCAGTAGGACTAGCAACGTGCTTTGCGAATAATGTCCAAAATCGGTTACTATTTGTATGTGTTATCACCATGGTCCCACTAATTATGCTTTTCAACACTGGGTCTGATAACCGCCTGCTGTTTAGTATCAATCTCGATGCATTATTATTATTGTTATTCTATCGATGGGTTTGTCGGAACATCACCGTTAGGGAAACAGTGTAATTCGAAACCGAACATTCCACAATTAGCGGTGTTGGGATGAATCATGCAGAGCAATATCTGTCTGAGGGGTAATGCACTTTAGGTGGAACTGTGCGCAGGACTGACGGCGTGTTTATACTGCATGCGCTGTCCACCAAACAGGGACTTGTTGCGAGTGGAGTAACGCGCCCGTGACAGACTCCAATGTACATGTGTACACGTAACGAATTTTCTCACTGCAAACCGCTAAACCAGCGTGGCAGACGTATGGCATACACAAACGATGAATATGTGGGTATGCTTCTGGTCCTTGGTGCATCTGATAACCGGGGTGGTGTTGCCGCTCGTGAATATGCTGCTAGATATCCTCGTCGACGCTATCCAGATAAAAATGTGTTTCGTCGTCTGGAGCTGCGCCTTCGGGAGTCTCCTTCCACCATCGCGTGACAGGTTGTCGACGGACTCGTCGTACTCCAGCTCCTGAGGAAGCTATTCTGGAGGTCATACACCAAGAACCTCAGCGAAGTAAACAGCGTAGCATGGCAGCCGCGTGTCCTGCAAGGCATGGTCATTAACGTGCTGCACAAGCATGGGCTCCACCCCTATCATTATGTATCCTGCAGATCGCCATCAGCGGACGCGCCGACCGGTGTGGCCCTGCGGTTCTAGGCGCTACAGTCTGGAGCCGAGCGACCGCTACGGTCGCAGGTTCGAATCCTGCCTCGGGCATGGGTGTGTGTGATGTCCTTAGGTTAGTTAGGTTTAAGTAGTTCTAAGTTCTAGGTGACTTATGACCTCAGACGTTAAGTCGCATAGTGCTCAGAGCCATTTGAACCAACCATCAGCGGACGCAATTCTGTGAATGGTTGCAACAACAACGGGAAACCAACGATGACTTCGTGAACACCGTAATATGATCAGATGAAGCAGCATTCACTCGTGAGGGTGTCTTCAATATGCACAATGCCCACCATTGGTGTGAGGTTAACCAGCATGTCACCCGCGACTGTGGACATCAAGTTCACTTTGGTATCAACATCAGGGCCGGAATATTGGGCGATAGGTGTTTGCGCCCCTACTTGTTGCCTGACTGGTTGACTGCACGAAGGTATCGTGCATTTCTTTCAAACTGTCTGCGTGATGTGCTGGAAGATGTTCCGCTACATGTTCGGCAGAGGATATCGTTCCAACATGATGTTGCACCTCCACACTCTGGAATTAATGTGCGACAGTATTTGGACAAAACATTTCCAGGGAAATGGCTTGGACGTGGAGGTCAAGTTGCATGGCCACCGCGTTCACCTGACGTAAATCCCTGGATTTCTTCCTCTGGGGACACCTGAAGGAGTACGTGTTCTCTACTCCGCCGACGAATAGGAAAGAATTGGTAGCATGTGTTCATGCTATTCTTGTTACTGTTGACACAGCTTTGGTGCGAAGAGTCCAGTGCTGTATGGTCTCGTGGGTTGCGCAATGTTTGGATTTACAGGGAGGTCGCTTTGAGCATCTGTTGTTCTGATTGCAACGTATTCTGTTGTGAAGGTCATGTGGTCATTAATATGGATATTTTTACTGTCATTGGTTAATAATGAGCGACATCTTAGTGCTCATATTACATGTAGTATAAATGACCAATACTGTGCTATCATCTTTGGCATCTCGAAATTGATATCATTTTTGCAGTTATTCTGTTCTGTGACAGGTCATTTGTTTCAACTGTCTATTTCTTATTTGTCTAATCACGTATCTGTTATGTTCAGCGTTACAAAAATGTTGTAAATTTATGATACATGTGACTAAGAAACGGTGTATATTACAGTACGAAATGTCAGAATGAAATTAGCAAATAAAAAAAAATGCGCCCCAAACCAGGATCGAACCATCGACCTCCTGCATGTTAACCCATAACTATCCACTGCACCAACTGTACAGCGCAGTCAGAATGTGCTGATAGATGTAGTTACCACACATGTGGATACATTGTTGCCAGATTGCCACTCTTTAACGTCCTTTTTCTGGTGGATGTACTCGCCGGACGGTATTTTGTGACACACATTTCTTTTATCGCTAGTTTGTGAGGATTCTTGCTGCGAAGCCCGAGTGTGCTAATTTCGCTTCACCCAGTCTACGGATTTGTTCGTAGAACTGCATTAAATAAGAATCGGAATTAATTTCATATTTGACGATAGAATTTTTAATAGAAGGCGTCCGTATCGAACCGAACAACAATGGCTATTTCAGAAGAAACTGTGAAATACGCGTGATAGTGACCGTGGTGTGAATGGCAGCTGGGCAGTTAAGGGACATTTTTCTTGAGTCTACAAACTATAAATTGACAATTCATTTAAACTGTGTATAATTTGAAGAGATTCTTCCCATTATTTCATTATTTTTGTTGGGAATGTTATGCAGAAAAGAAGTAGGACTTGCAATAGGGTGCACGACTAGAGAATTCAATAGTTTGACGCGTATACCTTTGACGTAAGCTTCCTGTCCGGTGCTGCGATAAACTTTAAGTACAATACGTATGAATTTCTATAGCTACCTAATCGGGGGCAAACTTTCGTAACCCAAAGAGAGGGAACCTTACAAACTTACCCCATTCCTTTGAATTCTTCTGTCTGGAGTCATCTCAAAACGCAAGCGCCTCGTTGAAAGTTGTGATACACCCAGCGTATTAAGAACTATGTCATTACTAAATGTGATGAGCAGTACTGATCTACATACATTTTCCTTAGATATGTCAGTAATTACTTCTTTGTGTGTGTATACCTCTCCTTTTCAGAATACGCTCTGCACTCCACCTGTTAAGAAGCTTTCATTGCATTTGCTAGCCTGGCGAGACATTCTATGCGTCATCGTCAGTCACCATCTGGCCTTTTATTATCCACACTTCTCCATACACAACGACTTTCAGCTTACGGTAGCCAAGTCTGGCCAGCTTGTTTCTTTAAGTTATCAATTTATCTACCATTGGTTCGTCCTCTTCACCATTCCTTATCACGAGGAATGCAGCAGAGATTTCTTCTCCCGTCATATCGCCTCCCTAATTTGTCCAGCCCATGTTAATGTAAGTCATTCCCGTCTTTTCTCTTATCCATTTGTTTCTTTCACTGTTCCTTCTTCTTGAGTTGCAGAGGGTCCATGGGGAGGATCATTTTTGTATGTTGTAAATGAGGAAGTATTTTAGAATTGCGTTACCAATGGAGGTTAGTCACACAGGACGATAATTCTTTGGATTAGCAGCACTTTTCACTGGCAGATCGGAACAACTATCTACTAAATGTTGCTGTTCGTAGAGTCTCTAATATTCTTACAAGCCCGGGAATCAAGTCAAACTGAGCTTAGATGCAGGAACGAAATTCTATGATGTTTCGGTTTTATGCCAGAGTTAAATCACAGTGGCTGGCGAGCAGCTGTTTGCCAGTCTCTCGGCAGCCAATAACCAGGTGTTTAAAATAGGCGAAAATCAGGAGAACGCGCTGACCAGGAAAACGATCGACCATCTGTATTGAGGGTGGCCCAGACAAGAAACATGTCCAAATTGCCGACTATGCGAACCGGAAGTGATCTTTCTGTGTACCCAATGACACTCCACACCATTGCATCAGATGCTAGGATATTATGACGATTATGAATGCAATATGGGAATATTTGTTCATTTTGGAGCTACCACACGTGCATACACCTATCATAATGCTTTAACCAGAACCAGGATTGGTATGAAAAGACAATGTGGTGAAACACAAGTACCCGCCGTTGTTATTGGACGCCTCACTGTCGACGCATCAAGGGAAACCGCAGCAACATTGTCGCTGACAGTCTGTGGTTCCCCAGACGTCGATGCACTGCTCGTGCGGATAGTTGTCTTGACGCAAACAGTTCCATTTCCTGACTCAAGGAACGTGATGTGGTTGTACGATCTTCCACTCTGAGTAAACAATATGTCCTCTCAGGCGCCAGTCGTGTGGAGCTGTTAGATCCCACAAGGCCCTGAGTATGGCCCACCTGAAACCTTCCGCATGAGATTTGTAGGATCAAGACCAGTGTAAACAACAGTATCTGGGAACGATTCAGCAAGAAATGGTCCAAATGGCTCTAAGCACTATGGAACTTAACATCTTAGGTCAATGGTCCCCTAGAACTACTTAAACCTAACTAACATAAGGACATCACACACATCCATGCCCGAGGCAGGATTCGAACCTGCGACCGAAGCAGCAGCGCGGGTTCCAGACTGAAGCGCTTGGAACCTCTCGGCCACAGCGGCCGGCACGATTCACCACAGTCTCTATAAAACAGAAGTCTGCTGCCTTCGGAATGCGTGTGCTGACATTTTTGCTGTTTTACCCAAAGCGTAACAATGTCGTCTCATAAATGATCAATATTCATATGTGATGAGAAACCCAAGCCTTTCATCCCATACTAAAAGTAGTTGGTGTTACTCCTATCTACTTTTAGCATCGGTGGTGAAATTCAAATCTTTGCATACCCAAGCATGTAGTACATCTCGTGCCAGTATGATATTTGTTACATGCCACCCCTCATGATGTCAGAGTTTTAATAACTAGTGGTGTAGAAAGCTTTCTGGGGTTCTACAAACACAGAAACCAGATCTCAAACAGAGGGGAGCAAGACATGAGCTCAGTCGTGGGATCAGGGAACAGGGAATACTTCTGGACCAAGACGGAGTGACATCAGGCCTCATCCTCGCCTAATGCAGTCAGCTCATCCAGTTCGTTTGGTCCAATATGAGAGGGTGCCCCACGTTGCTGATATAGCATTACCTAATTCCGTAACTGTTACTTGGTTCCTCTGTTGAATAGAGAATTTATACTATCACTTCCACATTTTGGTTGCTGCCAATGGTTCTTTACTTTACTAGGTTCTCCTTCTGCTCTAATTGCCCTTTACTTGCCTTCCTCCGCACTTCAAACTTCTTCTCTCGGTTTTCTCAGCCCTTACTCTGCACTCGGCATCGAAGGTTCGAGGAACTCTCCCAACACTGGCCTTGCAGCCTGTTCGGCTCCTCTATTGAGCGGAAGCCGTCTCCCTCTGCGTCCCCAAAGGGCTCGGCCCTAGCGTGGTATTTAGGTCAGTCTGCGAAACTTCACCGCAGATTCCCCTGTCCGTACTGTGTCGACAAAACTATTTTGTTGCGGGAACAGGCCTTTGCATCACTCTCACTGACGTCGCTATCTGTGCTTTTTGAACCTTCACAGCTCATCTCTGAACAGCTCTTAATTTGAGACCTAGAGTATGTAAGTGTGTCCGAAATAGAAAATAACAATACAACCAAAACTAAGATGGAACGCAAAATACAATTCTTTCCCCTTAACTGCATTGCCACACACGAAAACTACACTTAATGCTTTACCAGAACTTGCTCCCTGAGACTCGCGCTACATAAAATTAGTTCACATATAAAACAAAACTCCCGAAAATATATTAGAAGACTGCAGCAATGCCATATATCAACACTGTTTCACGGAAGACAGAATTGCGAGACGTTCTGCAAGATAAATTTTACAGATTAGAAACTTCATGAGATTTAACGACTAACCAAAAATTCTTCAAGATCGAAAAAAATGTTCTGTAAGGTATCACAAGATAAAATACACCCACTTGCGTGTTGATTAATTTATTAAATGGATTTAAACTTAATTATGAACGTTAGCAGTAACAGAAAAGTGCGATACACCTTTCACCATATCAGATGGTATTGGTGGAGCTATTGTGCTTCATATGAAGCGCAGGGAGTGCCTCTACTGGTAAATTTCACTGCGTGCAACGTGCTCTAAAGTTAGCAAGAAAACAGTGATACCTGAGCCTATCATTTATCTGAAAATGCGTAACGGAATCTGACTAAACGAGTTCAATTCTGTTGATCAGAGAAAGCATTTCATCATAAATTTAAAAAGGCATTTCTCAAGAAAGAATAGCTATTCACACTAATCGCGTGAGGTTGTAAGAGGTCCGAGCAGATGTAATACAGATGTAATTTTATGTAAGAGGTCCGAGCAGATGTAATACAGATGTAATTTTATGTAAGAGGTCCGAGCAGATGTAATTTCGATATATTGCTCATGCGCTGCCTGCGATATGCAAGGTATAAGAGAATCGCTGACCAGAGAGCAGTGTTGACTGTACGAACTGTGTAGCAGTAGCAGTAAGTTGTTGCCAGTGTGTGTGTGTGTGTGTGTGTGTGTGTGTCTGGTGTATCATGTTGGCTGGGCCGGTCGCGGTGCAGCGATGCCGGAGCCTGAGTATTATTGTATAAGGTAAAAAAAAGCAGCCTCGCGCATATCTAGTAATATTATGTAAACTCCCATATATATGTTTTAAAAATGTCCTAATAATAACAAGCATTCATTTCAATTTAAAGAATTTAATATTTTTTCAATGTATTCCGATTGTTGCAAAAGAAAAATCATTTGCTTCCTTTCATAAATAACAAATGTATAGGCCAGCATTGCACAGAGCTGTGCCGGAAAAGAGCTATTGTAAGAGCAGATAGTTGCCGACTTTATCGAGGTGAGAATTTTTGCTTTTTATTCAGAATGATCTTACAGGGCCATGACGCAGCACTGCTGTCGTCCAAATTTTACCAGGTTACTGAATTTAATTTTTATTACGAGGTTTAAGAATTTTTCTGTTTCGAGCTTATATTAAATGAGAAAAGAATTTTTGTGGGTCCATTAAATGGGAACCAGTTTTGTTCTGAGGTTACACTAAAATTAGAATCATTAACCAAATAACATTATATATATTTTCTGTGGGGAGGTTACAAGGTGGAAAGGAGTGGTGGAATGCGTGTGGGCTAAAAGACTAGCGAATGAAACTCCATGGAAAGGACGTTTATTAAATCGAAGTATTCTCTCCTCAGATTCAGCAATCATTTAAAAAGAAAGCTTCACTTTAAGATTATGGTTCCTTACAGGATTTTGTTTTTTAATAGATTCTATGGGCATTACTCTGTCAGCAAATGATCATCTATGGTTGGTCTTGCGAACACAGTAAAAATTTAAGCACTCACTACATCACTGGAGGGAAACGCTAAAAGATAACTTGACCAATACTTTCAACGAATATCGTGTTGTTGCCACCATTTTACTCAAGAAAATCTTCAGAGGACAATGACGAAATCTGACGGAGGGTGGATAACGATAAACCAAGACGTCATTCCAAAATCAAGTTAAAAAACGACAAAAATTTACACACACGCGAAATTTAGCTATCTAACTCCCTAGACAATTGAATTACTGAGCAACGAAAAATCCAGGATGGAGTAATGACAATATTATAAAAATGATAGACTGTTACTCACCATATTGAGAAGTTGAGTCGCAGACAGACACATCGAAAAGCCTCCTAAACATGTGGGCTTCCGGCCGAAAGGCCTTCATATGAAGCAGAGTTGTGTTTACACGAATTTGTGTCTGTTGTCTATTTTGGATGAAGGCCTCACATGTTCAGGAATCTTTTTGCTGAGCTTGTCTGCGACTCGACTGAACATCTCTATGTAGTGAGTAGCAATCTATCCTTTTCATAATATTACTTTGAATTTAGTTACTGCCCTGATTACCTTCCACAGGAAACGAAATCGAGTAACCGGATTCCCAACCAAAATGTTTCATCGTAAACACGCTCGGAAGCAGCACAGTGTCAGACCCCGACTTACTGCTGTCAACTAATTTCTAAAACATTCTAGACGCTGTGCTCCGATACGACCTCCTAGAGTGGATGTTGCCGCCATCCAATCGCTGCAGGAAGCGGCACCGCGGCGCCAAACGTTTTGTTCAATCGGGCGGAAGCTATTAAAATTCAAAGGACGTTTCCATGCTTCTACATCATGAAGCAGGAACGCTATACTGTTTCTACGATTCCACGTGCACTCCCAGTTAACCAAACATCCATACATCCCAGAGCTAACCGTGCTTACATTACGGGTAAGGCGTAACATACGATGCTGATACGAGACAAAAGGAAATAAAATCAATAACATTAGCGCCCTACACAACCCTTCTCTGAGGCATGTTTACACACTACTGCCCATTAAAATTGCTACACTAAGAAGAAATGCAGATGAAAAACGGATATTCATTGGACAAATATATTGTACTAGAACTGACATGTGATTACATTTTCACGCAATTTGGGTGCATAGATCCTCAGAAATCAGTACCCAGAACAACCACCTCTGGCCGTAATATCGGCCTTGATACGCCTGGGCATTGAGTCAATCAGAGATTGGAAGATCTGGAGAATGTGCTGGCCAGGGCAGCAGTCGAACATTTTCTGTATCCCTAAAGGCCCGTACAGGACCTGCAACATGCGGTCGTGCATTATCCTGCTGAAATGTAGGGTTTCGCAGTGATCGAATGAAGGGTAGAGCCACGGGTCGTAACACATCTGATATGTAACGTCCACTGTTCAAAGTGCCGTCAGTGCGAACAAGAGGTGACCGAGACGTTTAACCAATGGCACCCCATACCATCACGCCAGGTGATACGCCAGTATGGCGATGACGAATACACGCTTCCAATATGCGTTCACCGCGATGTCGCCAAACACGGATGCGACCATCATGATGCTGTAAACAGAACCTAGATTCATCGGAAAAAAATGACGTTTTGTCATTCGTGCACCCAGGTTCGTCGTTGACTACACCATCGCAGGCGCTCCTGTCTGTGATGCAGCGTCAAGGGTAACAGCAGCCATGGTCTCCGAGCTGATAGTCCATGCTGCTGCAAACGTCGTCGAACTGTTCGTGCAGAAGGTTTTTGTCTTGCAAACGTCCTCATCTGTTGACTCAGAGATCGAGACGTGGCTGCACAATCCGTTACAGCCATGCGGATAAGATGCCTGTCATCTCGACTGCTAGTGACACGAGACCGTTGGGATCTAGCACGGCGATCCTTATTAACTCTCCTGAAGCGACCGATTCCATATTCTGCTAACAGTCACTGGATCTCGACCAACGCGAGCAGCAATGTCGCGATACGATAATCCGCAATCGCGATAGGCTACAATCCGACCTTTATCAAAGTCGGAAATGTGATGGTACGCCTTTCTCCTCCTTACACGAGGCATCATAACAACGTTTCACCAGGCAACGCCGGTCAACTGCTGTTTGTGTATGAGAAATCGGTTGGAAACTTTCCTCATGTCAGCACGTTGTAGGTGTCGCCACCAGCCCCAAGCTTGTGTGAATGGTCTGATAAGCTAATCATTTGCATATCACAGCATCTTCTTCCTGTCGGTTAAATTTCGCGTCTGTAGCACGTCATCTTCGTGGTGTAGCAATTTTAATGGCCAGTAGTGTATGATAAGCAAATAGCAGAAAAGCAGTCTGCTGTAGTAGTTGTAGTCAAGTTAATCAATACGAATCACAGTTTCTTGAATGGTGGCTAACACAGTCGCCTTTCAGTCAGTGCATAAGTAAGGACCTTTAATTTCGCTTCTGATTAAATATTGTTTCATAAATCTCATCTGGGATGTAAACCACGACAATAAATTGACAGTATCAGTGATAATTGCTTCACAGATATTCCACCTCATCTTACTCGTTCCCTTTCCTTTCAATTTTTCCCCTCGGAAGATAACGTGAACAGTTGGTAGATTCACTATGATAATTAATGCAGTTCCTTGTGTACGTCAAGTACACCACGTCTCCGTGTAGCCGGCCCACATTGCAGGGGACGTACTGGTTCACTGTTTAAGATCAGGATTCCTTACGAATCGTCCCGATCTGCTGGGACTGAACACACAGTGGATGAGGGTGAGATTAACCTGAGTAAGGTATTTGTTTCTTCCCCCTACTGTGACAGGGAAAGTCCCAAAGTCCGTGATATGAGGCAGATTGTTTACCTACCCGACATAGAATCTATGTACCAATTTCTACGCTCTTTCATACCATCAAAAAGAAACAGCACCTGGCATTATGCAATATGATTTTGATGGAAGATCGCGAAAGTAGCAAGCTTGAAGGACCTTCAGTTGTAACAATCACATCTGAGCTGGCAAAAACCCCCATGAAGTGTGACAATACAGATATCAGCAGACGTTCAGCTTTACTGTGCGGGATGTAATCATTCATGATCGTCTCATTGTCCCCTGCTTTCTACGACGTCTGATTAGACATCGGTATCTACAGTTTTTCAGACATGAGTGGCTTCATATACTTGATGATATACTTCTAAACTTCATCCAACGAAGCACAAGCGGTCTACACCTAACTTTAGGCTACTTCGCCAGAACCTCGATAATCTATTAAGCTTCGCGCTGGGTTTTGAAACGAGCATTACCTACAAAATAAGTCCGGAATATGCTATGAAGTGAACACTGTCCGCCCATAAAATAGAGCCGGCCGGTGTGACCGAGAGGCTCTAGACGCTTCAGTTTGGAACCGCGCGACCGCTACGGTCGCAGGTTCCAATCCTGCCTCGGGCATGGATGTGTGTGATGTCCGTAGGTTAGTTAGGTTTAAGTAGTTCTAGGGGACTGATGACCTCAGATGTTAAGTCCCATAGCGCTCAGAGCCATTTGAACCATGTAATAGATGTTAATACCCTTGAATCAAACTATAGTAAGACGATATGACAGCAAAATGGGCAGAGCTTTACGTGGGCAAGGACGGCTTACTTACCATCATGATTCATAATGCGTATAGCAAGGAAAACTGAACTTATGTCAACGTGAGTAGTTGTGAAAAAAATTTGACTTTGTATGAAAAGCGAGTAAGCTAGAGGACTTGTTGCACTGTAGCGCGTCATGAGCATGTGAACCAACATTGTTGTTACAGCATACATAGGCAAAGCATCCAATAACCACACATTATCGAATGAAGAAACTACGATTCCCATATTTTGTGCTGAAGAGTCACGCATAGGAACGCGAGTGTAGTGTTCACAATCACGGATTTAAATTTTGAGTTTAATCGTGTAAGAATTCTCGACATTAGCTACCGTTGCTGAAGGGAAGTTTTACATTCCGCGTCCAGTTACCATGTGATAACTGCTAAGTGCAACTAGGTATAAGCTCATTTAAATCTAAAAGCGGTGAAAAGCAAAAACAATTGATTCAAAAAATAATTGAATGTAAATATATTTAACTGCTTGCAACGTAACTGTAACTAAGCCACGATAGGACACGGAACGTTAGCTTTATAGAAAACACGTAGTACAGAAAGCTTTCAACACGACTAAGAAATGAGCCAAATCCAAAATCTGTACAAGCCGAGAAACATTGACAAAAGCCCATTAGCGAAGAATGTGGCGAAATTAAATGTTCTACCGTTCGGATATACCATAGCAAACACATTCTGAATCGAGCATCGAAATCCAATATTCCTATAAAGGCACACAGACCATCCCTTACAAATGGAAGACACGCTGAAGTTTCAGTGAAATCCTCTACCTTAAACTTCGCGACGCGAATCAAATTACATATGAATTACACAGTCTCTGTGATAAACGGTCCTGTATTGAAAACGTGCTCATCCACACAGGCAAACTGCGTCTTACCACACCGTAGAGATGCAAACAGCCAACTGCTTCGACAAACTGTCAAAGAAGACTCCACTCTAAGCTCACCAGAACAACAGTAAGTGTGTCTTCAAACCTGCTACACGCACTTCGCCGTGAGGTGTCCTAGTAACTGACTGGTCCGCTAAACCGAAACTAAAATTCATGCAGAACAGAACACGTTACAGGCTGCCCCAAAGATAAACTATGTTGGTAGCAACCGATAACTTCGTACATAATTGTATCTTTACAGTAAACGCGTGATAACTAATACCCGAAATAACTGGATAATGAAAGTTTTTCAACATTCTCGCAGTCTCTTCGTGCAAACCTTAGTTCTAGAGAAAAAAATGAATAGGGCCTTTTTTGTACGAAATTTAATATAGTTTAATTTTGTACTGAGACATGTTTTCGCTGGAGGGTGCGGTTTTCGAGTTATTCAAGAAAAACGTACAAAAGTGATATTAAATGTTCTACCTCGGAAAGCCGGCCGGTGTGACCGAGCGGTTCTAGGCACTTCAGTCTGGAGCCGCGTGACCGCTACGGTCGCAGGTTCGAATCCTGCCTCGGACATGGATGTGTGTGATATCCGTAGGTTAGTTGGGTTTAAGTAGTTCTAAGTTCTAGGCGACTGATGAGCTCAGATGTTAAGTCCCATGGTGCTCAAAGCCATTTGAACCATTTTCTATCTCCGAAACAATAAGGCATACATCCATACGAAATGTCTTGTTCAGAATCCCTTATATCATCACCCCTCAAAGCATGTGCCTTTCCTCCTGACTCATCCTGTATGGGCGATACTGTATGGTCCCATAGTGCTCAAAGCCATTTGAACCATTTTCTATCTCCGAAACAATAAGGCATACATCCATACGAAATGTCTTGTTCAAAATCACTTATACCATCACCCCTCAAAGCATGTGCCTTTCCTCCTGACTCATCCTATATGGGCGATACTGTATGTGCGATACATTTAATGTGTTTAACAACCACACCTACCTACATATTTTGATGAATGAATCATCTTATATGTATCATAAATAACAACGCCTGCGAGACGTGTTTAATTATTTATACATCGAGGTGAGAAAAGCCATGGGATAACGATATGCACATATCCAGATGGCGACAGTATTGCAAACACAAGCTATAAAAGGGCAGTGCATTGGGGGAGCTTTTATACTCAGGTGATTCTTGTGAAAAGGTTTCTGATGTTATTATGGCCGCACAACGGAAAAACAGACACTGAATGCAGAATGGTTGTCGGAGACAGACGTATAGGGCATTCCATTTCGAAAATCGTTAGGGGATTCTACAGTGTCAAGAATGTGCCGATAATACGAAATTTCAGACATTACTTCTCAACATGGACAACGCAGTGTACGACGGGCTTCACTTAACGACCTAGAGCATCGGCGTTTGAGTAGCGTTGTCATTGCTAACAGACAAACAACACTGCGTGAAAGAACTCCAGAAGTTAATCTGGGACGTACGAGTTAGGACAGTGTGGCGAAATTTGGCATTAATAAGCTATGGCAGCAGACAACCGACGCGAATGCATTGCTAACAGTACGTCATCGCCTGCAGCGCTTCTCCTGCCTTCGTGACCTTGACGAATGGAAATGGGTGGCCCTGTCAGAGAGTCGCGATTTCAGTTTGTAAAAGCTGACGGTAAGGTTCAAGCCCATCGAAACCATGAACAGAAGTTGCAACGAGGCACTGTGCAAGCTGGTGGTAACTCCATAATGGTGCGGGCTGTGTTTACGTGGAATGGAATCGGTCACTGACTGAAAATGGTCATGTTCGACTACTTGGTGACCATTGGCAGCCACTTCATGCTACCAAAAATTAATGGAAATTTTATGAATGACAATGCACCATGCCACCGGGCTACACTTTTTTGTAATTGTGTTGAAGATCATTCTGGACAATTAGAACGAATGATACCGCCACCCAGATAGCCCGACATGAATCCCATCGAACATCTATGAGACATAATCGAGAGGTTAGTCCGTGCAAAAACTCCTTCACCGGCAATTTTTTTGCAATTATGGACGGCAATAGAGGCAGCATGGCTCAGTACGTGCGCAGGGCACTTCCAACGACCTGTTGAGTTGCTGTACTGCGCCGGGGAAAAGAAGGCCCGACGCGATATTTTGAGGTATCCATGACTTTTATCGCATCAGTGTATATACACTGACGAAAAAAATCACAACACCGAAAAGTAAATAATGTGGATAATGAAATTTCGGGCATACATGTGTATAGGTGACATATTTAAGTGATAAACACTGCAAGATCACGTATTAATACAAGCGCGAGATAAGCCGTTGCATATGTGAAAGTTGGTATATTAATAACCGGTGTAATCTCCAGAATGTTGAATGCACGCACGCAAACGTGCATGCATTGTGTTATGCAGGTGCCGAATGTCAGTTTGCGGGATGCAGTTTTATGCCTGCTGCACGTGGTAGGTCAATATAGGACCGGTTAATGATTTTTGTGGACGACGATAGAGTTGTCGTCCGATGATGTCCCACGTGCATTCGATTGGACACAAATCTGGTGATGGAGCAGGCCAAGGCGACATGTCGATAGTCTGATGGTATGTGGGACTGCTACAGCGGTGTGTCGGTGAGCGTTATCCTAATGGAAAACACATCCAGGAATGCTGTTCGTGAATGGGAGCACGACAGGTCGAATCACTAGACTGACGTACAAATTTGCAGTCAGGGTGCTTGAGATAGCCACGAGAGTGCTCCTGATATCATATGAAATCGCACCCCAGACCGTAGCTCCAAGTGTAGGTCCACTATGTCTGGCAAGCCGACAGGTTGGCTGCAGGCCCTCAGTTGATCTCCTTTTACCAGCTGCCAGCAATAGTGCACAGTGTCTCCATTCCTGGTAAATCTTTCTGCAATATCGCAGAAGGAATATCCAGCTTCTCGTAGCCCTATTACACGACATCGTTTAAACTCAGTGATGTGCTGATAATGGCGTCTCTGTGGCCTTTTAGGCATTCTTGACTAACATGAACTCACCACGTCCAGTCTCAGAGGTAACTAACGCTCACGACCGTTTGCTGCGTGTATTTAAAGCAAACGTGATTTGCATCCTCATAGCGGTGCTACAAGCGCCACGGTGCTACTGGCGCCAATCTTATGCGGTGGGCACGAAACTTGAGTGGACATCATCTTTCAGGTGCAGAAACACGTCTACCAACTTTCGTTTACATTGTACAACTCCATCTTCGTGCTGTCATTTTTTACCATCAGTAAGTCTTCCTCAAGCTGCAAATATTGCGTTACCGAGAGAACACACACTTGTGATATATTTCTCACAGAATGGTAGCTTAAGCTGATTGCACAGGGTCAACAGACATAGAAATAAGACGAGTCAGTGGGGGTAGGACGATTAGGGTGTAACGTCCCATGTGGAACGAGATTTCTAGAGACGGAACGCAAACTCGTATTGAGGTATGACAGCCAAGAAAATCACCAATGTCCTTTTAAAACGATGTAAGGAAATTACGGAAAGTCTGAACTTGGAAGGCTGGACAGGGATTTGAACCCGACATCCTTCAGAATACGAGTCTAGCGTATCACCACAGCGCCACCTCGGTCGGTAATGGAAACAGAAGTACTGAAATCCATAACAGTAACGACAATGTACATTATGTAACTTTACATGTGGAATTTCAGAGTTAGATCATATGATTCGATGAACTTAATTTAATTTTAATGAACTAATTACATTTTAATGGACTCACAATGTGGCTAATTGCATTTCCTTTGCAAGAGCTTCACGCGGGCTCCTGGTACATGTAGCGGCCGCATATGGCGTATGATTCCATACGAACATTTCTGTGGCAGCTGCTCTAATTTTAATCTGCGGACGAGGGCTCACAGATTTAACGGCTTAGGTACTTTGGATTACCGGTTAAATAGCATAATCCAATTGTCAGACAGGAAGTGCAGACAGTATTACGCGCCGTCTACGCCCACCATTAATTTAGGCATTACGTCACTGGCATTACGTTTGACCTATGGACCCTCAGATTCCCATTT
This sequence comes from Schistocerca piceifrons, assembly GCF_021461385.2. Classification (NCBI taxonomy): domain Eukaryota; kingdom Metazoa; phylum Arthropoda; class Insecta; order Orthoptera; family Acrididae; genus Schistocerca; species Schistocerca piceifrons. The sequence goes on from NC_060140.1 coordinate 794,857,643, forward strand.
CGGCTCGACGTGCTCACGGATATCGATGTGTGTGTGTGTGTGTGTGTGTGTGTGCTAGAGAGAGAGAGAGAGAGAGAGAGAGAGAGAGAGAGAGAGAGAGAGGGAGAGAGAGAGAGAGAGAGAGAGAGAGAGAGAGCGTATGCAGGCGAGGGAAATAGAAAGTGAGGAAACGTCATAATTACCTTAGTTTGTACACGAAATGCTTTGGCAGTTGTGAATATGAACAACCATCGACAGTATAAGGGAAGTACGACAGTGCAAATTTGTGCAGGACGGGGAGTCGAACTCGAATTTCCCGCTTTACTTGAGCGGTCGCCTGAACCGCTTTGGCTATCCTTGCACGACTCACAGCCAGACCCAACCTTCCAAATGTCGTCGTTCCCGCGTCACAGCCTGTAATCGTACACACATTACGTAATTTAGCTGAAAGCTATTGGCAGAGCCTATGTTGTTAAGAACTACGACGCAATGTTCCTTCAGACATGCATGCCTATCGGAAGGAACACTGCATCGTTTTTTTAACAGCACAGGTACTGCAGTATCGTACTTCCGTTTGCTTTCATTTTCTTTATATTCGTTCCGATACCTCTTTCCAACAACAAGGTACGTTGTAAAATCACTGTGAATGTTCCTTCGAATTTTGTGGAACACTCATTCAGTACGTGTAAAAACAATAGGAGTTACGAGGGATTGATGATTAACTGCCTCTACGATCCTCCAAGTCCTGTATCATCCCATCAGTCGCGAATCGATCATACCCTGAAGTCTTGTCAATTATGTGACGGCCAGCCAGTGGTCAGGTCGCCCTTTGTAGTCCATGTGTGGTCACCTGCTGTCTTTTGAAACGATTGGCGAGGAACCGGTAGTTCCCAGTCACACAGAAGTTGTAAGTGGGCTGTTAAGGTTTTTATGTTGGTTACGCCACGTAGCGCTCTGTATGAAAATCACTGAATGCGCTGTGTGCAGTCTGTAGCTGGTTTGCATTGTCGGAATATTTGCTATTGTAGTGTTGGGCAGTTCGATGTGAACAGAGCGTAGCGTTGCGCAGTTGGAGGTGAGCCCGTAGCAGTGGTGGATGTGGGGAGAGAGAAGCCAGAGTTTAGAGACGGTAATATGAGCGTAAGAAAAAGGAAATGTGCCAAACTGGATGTCACAAATTATACATATACAGGGTGAGTAACCTAACGTTACCGCTGGATATATTTCGTAAACCACATCAAATACTGACGAATCGATTTCACAGACCGAAAGTGAGGAGAGGGGCTAGTGTAATTGTTTAATACAAACCATACAAAAATGCACGGAAGTATGTTTTTTAACACAAACCTACGTTTTTTCAAATGGAACCCCGTTAGTTTTGTTAGCACATCTGAACATATAAACAAATACGTAATCAGTGCCGTTTGTTGCATTGTAAAATGTTAATTACATCCGGAGATATTGTAACCTAAAGTTGACGCCTGAAACCTCCGACGTTCAGTTGCGTGTTGTAACAAACACGGGCCACGGTCGGCGTGCAGCATCTGCAGGGACATGTTTACGATGACGACCGTGTTTACGAGTGTGGTTGTGGTGCACTGTTGTGGTTTGGTCTAGCTGTCGCAGCGTCCGCATGTAGCGCTTGCTGCTCTTGTTATTCTGCATTTTTCTCCGCACGCAGACCAACTGTAGTACACAATGTTACCAGACGTCTGTGATAGTGTAGTGTTGTAGGAACTGTGACCATGGTGTATTCGAACTCTGAAAAGGCGGAGATGATACTCATCTATGGCGAGTGTCGACGAAATGCAGCTGAAACCTGCAGGGTGTATGCAGAGCGGTACCCGGACAGAGAGCATCCAACGTGCCGCACATTGCAAAACATCTACCGCCAACTGTATGCAACAGGTATGGTCGTAGCACGCAAACGGGTCCGTAATAGGCCCGTCACAGGAGAAGCGGGTGCAGTTGGTGTGTTAGCTGCTGTTGCCATGAACCCACACATGAGTACATGGGACATTGCGAGAGCCGGTGGACTGAGTCAAAGTAGTGTCATGCGCATACTGCATCGTCACCGCTTTCACCCGTGTCATGTGTCACTACATCAGCAATTACATGGTGATGACTTTAATCATCGAGTGCAATTCTGTCAATGGACATTAACAGAGAATGCGTTGCAGTTCTACCTGTTTACCGATGAAGCGGGTTTCACAAACCACGGGGCAGTGAATCTACGGAACATGCATTACTGGTTCGTGGACAATCCTCGCTGGCTCAGACAGGTAGAGCAACAGCGACCGTGGACTGTAAATATATGGTGCGGAATCACTGACGACCACCTCATTGGTCCTCACTTCATTGCAAGGGCCCAAACAGCTGCAACATACATCGCGTTTCTACAGAATGATCTGCCAACGTTGCTCGAAAATGTCCCACTGGAAACACGTCGACGTATGTGGTATCAGCATGATGGTGCACCTGCACATACCGCAATTAACACTAGGCTGACCCCTGACAGGATGTTCGACGGGCGTTTCATAGGACGTGGAGGACGCATAAATTGGCCAGCCCGTTCTCCTGATCTTACACCTCTGGACTTCTTTCTGTGGGGTACGTTAAAGGAGAATGTGTACCGTGATGTTCCTACAACTCCAGAGGATATGAAACAACGTATTGTGGCAGCATGCGGCGACATTACAGATGGTTCAAATGGCTCTGAGCACTATGGGACTTAACTTCTGAGGTCATCAGTCCCCTAGAACTTAGAACTACTTAAACCTAACTAACCTAAGGACATCACACACATCCATGCCCGAGGCAGGATTCGAACCTGCGACCGTAGCGGTCGCGTGGTTCTAGACTGTAGCGCCTAGAACCGCTCGGCCACTCCGGCCGGCTGCGACATTACACCAGATGTACTGCGGCGTGTACGACATTCATTACGCTAGAGATTGCAATTGTTTGCAGCAAATGATGGCCACCACATTGAACATCTATTGGCCTGACATGTCGGGACACACTCTATTCCACTCCGTAATTGAAAACGGAAACCACGTGTGTACGTGTACCTCACCCCTCATGGTAATGTACATGTGCGTCAGTGTAAAAGACCAATAAAAAGGTGTTAGCATGTGGGCGTAATGTGCTGTTCCAGTCTCTTCTGTATCTAAGGTCCATCATCGTTCCCTTTGGATCCCTACGTAATTCGGTGCTCTCCGATACACACGATCGAACAGCGGAGGAGTGGTACTCAAGCGTCAACTTTAGTTTACAATATCTCCGGATGTAATTAACATTTTACAATGCAACAAAAGGCACTGATTACGTATTTGTTTATATGTTCAGATGTGCTAACAAAACTAACGGGGTTCCATTTAAAAAAACGTAGGTTTGTGTTAAAAAACATACTTCCGTGCATTTTTGTATGGTTTGTATTAACCAATTACACTAGCCCCTGTCCTCACGTTCGGTCTGTGGAATCGATTCGTCAGTATTTGATGTGGTTTACGAAATATATCCAGCGATAATGTTAGGTGACTCACCCTGTATTTTATAACTTTTGAACATTATTAAAGTAAATACATTGTTTGTTCTCTATCAGAATCTTTCATTTGCTAACTACGCCTATCAGTAGTTAGTGCCTTCAGTATTTAGCTGGCAGTATTGGCGCTCGCTATATTGCAGTAGTTCGAGTAACGAAGATTTTTGTGAGGTAAGTGATTCATGAAAGGTATAAGTTATTGTTAGTCAGGGCCATTCTTTTGTAGGGATTATTGAAAGTCAGATTGCGCTGCGCTAAAAATATTGTGTCTCAGTTTAGTGTTGATCAGAATAACTAAAGAGAGAAATGTCTGAGTCAATTTTGCGCAGCTGTTTGAAAATCAAATAATGTAAGAGGTTTACCAGCACAGTCATTTATAATTTTTTTTTCTAAGGGGATGTTTCAAAGTCATTATAACAGAGAGAGAGACAGAGAGAGAGAGAGAGAGAGAAAGAGAAGGTATGAGCGATATATCTGAAGAACTAAGGTTTCATTTGTACTAGGGACGTTTCCTTAGTTCTTCATGAGTATTTACGTTTTACATAGTTAGGAAGCACCTACTAATTAGTACTAACTACTGTGCAGCAATCTTTCCGCTAGTACTACGAGGGATGTTCAATAAGTAATGTAATACTTATTTTTATAAAAGAAGTTTGGTTTTATTCAGGATTCCAGTACACCATATTATTTCCCACTCTTTTGGCTAAGAGCCCTATTTTTAACATAATCTGCGTTCAATGTGGCGGCCTTACGCCCTTCACTGGGACTATCTGTATGCACGCATGGTACTATTCTATTGGCCGCCGTCAAAACAAAAGTCTTGCTACATCAATAACCTCCCTGTCGTCCACACACTGCTTCCCGCGGAGTGCATCCTTCATTGGACTAGACAGATGGAAGACGGAAGGTGCGAGATCCGGGCTCCAGAGTGGATGAGGAAGAACAGTCCAGTGAAGTTTCATGAGATCCCCTCGGATGCGCAAACTTGAGTGAGGCCAGTTGAGCAGCGAGGTGTTCGACTGTGATACGTTGATCGCCTCGAATGATAGTCTCCGCACGTTCCAACACTGCACGAGTCACAACTGTGTGCGGCCTGAAGGGAAGTGGGAGACCGGTTATGTTTGTATAACCTTGTTGCGATGATGACAGTCGGTCCTCTCGCCCAATGACTCACCGTGTCTTTGTTCACTGATAAGTCTCTGTAGGCATTTTCCAAGCGCCTATGAATATCTGTGATGCACTAGTTTTCCGCCAAAAGACACTCAATGTCAGTTCTGCGCTTAGAATGCATCTCCGTTACAAACCCGATTTTGAAGGCTACGTATAACGCCACCACTTATCGAAATTTCATGGAACTGTTACAGGGGCTGAAGTGGGAATATTCCACGAAGTTCCTTAACAAATTTTCCAGTTTTTTCAGCTGAAGCTGGCTGAATAGAAAATGTGATGCATTTTACTTATGGAACGTCCCTCGTAGAACATTACCACAGGCAACTACACCACGCTGAAACAGATGGAGATATTCCTCCGTCCCTCCCCATTACCCCTCACTCACAAACACAAAGCGACGCAGAGAAACAGAAGAAAGACCTTGTGAGAATGATTGATAGTTGGAGAAAACTCAGTTTCCTATGAGAAATCTTTAAGTGACCGAGCCGTCTTCACCTGTAATTCCCATTTATTGTCCGATTTTATCCTCAGCATCATTTGTAAGACGTGGTGAGGGTAAATGGCAGCAATGCGATAGTGAATAAATATTTCCCTGAGAAATTTTCTGCGATAGACCTAGATGAAACTACGGCCATGAGTGTGAACGTGTATTTCTTAGTGTGTCAAATTGGGTAAACTGGATGGCTTGGTACATACGTAGAGGAACATCGCGTAAGATGATGAAGTGGGCAAGACGATGTATTTGATAACTCAGAAGATGGTACTATCTGAAGGGTCTGCGCCTACATCATCTGTCACATCTTGCGCTTAGTCAAGTGTGTCAAGACCGAACATTTCATACTATCATTCGTAGTAGTTCATTATAGGGGGCGAACAAGAAGTTCCCGTTTGAGGGAGTTTCTGCAACGTATATAGAACAAAGCGCGACTCTGATGCGGGTAAATAAGTACCGAAATATAGGCAAAGGATTAGAGTGGCATTCGGTCTCTCCAACTTGCACGCGGTGAATGCGGAAACGTGAACTATGAGGACGTTATTGCCAATTGTGTCTAAACAGGATCAACATGCTGACCTTCTTTTCTTGGCTATCCAAGGACAAACACTGGCAGACATCCATCGGAGAGTGAAGAATGTGCATGGGACAGCATGTCTGTCGAAAATCACCCTTGTGAAATGGTGCTGCAAGCGGCGCTGCTGCTTCGTGACAACCTACGTCCCCATATCGTAAATGTTGTAACGTTTGTCAAGTTACGCGATGGATTGATCCAACAAGTACCCTTTGGCTCCTGCAAGAAATAATTTCCACCTCACACTACTACAGAAGTCAGACAGACGCTCCTAATTTACCAACAAGAAGTGCTTGAAAAACATTCAGCAACAAATATCTTCTGGAGTCATCTGCTGTAAGGAAAAGACACATTGCCGGCCAGTGTGGCCGAGTGGTTCTAGGCGCTTCAGTCTGGAACTGCGCGACTGCTACGGTCGCAGGTTCGAATCCTGCCTTGGGCGTGGATGTGTGTGATGTCCTTAGGTTAGTTAGGTTTAAGTAGTTTTAAGTTCTAGGGGACTGATGACCTCAGATGTTGAGTCCCATAGTGCTCAGAACCATTTGAACCATTTTTGAAAAGACACAAAAATATTCTATATTCTTACGTAACTAGTGGAATACTTGGGTACTGGAGTATTGCTAGTTAGTGTAAGAAAAACATTAAACGAAAGAAAAATTTGATTTATTGCAAAAAAAATTCTGAGAAATCAATTGAAACTTTTTCTTATAAATTAATAAATTTCTGGGTTCTTTTTGGAACAGTAGACTGCCTCTTATGGATAGGAATGCTATTATTTTACACAGTATGGAAAGGTTTTTTCTCCCTTTTCTTTAAGAACGTTATTTACTCGGCAGAATGGCTGAGATCTGCGCCTACACAACTTAAATAACTCTTCTGGGTACGGTCAAGGCTGTCGCGTGAGAAATGTAATGGAGTGTACTGTTATGGAGGACAGATGGGGCTCGCATAAGCCGTAGCACACAATACTGTGAGCTGCAGTGGCTGCTTCCTGCGTCGCTCACTGTTGACAAATAACACAACTGTCTCTTCTATCTGGATTGACCTTTTCCAATCAAACTCTCCCTACGCCTTGACGAAATCAAGGACTCCTATCTGCCTCTAGTCTAACTATTGGCGTGGTACATCAGTCAGATAAGCAGTCCACTACCATGCCACTGAATAATCGCTCGTAGGCGTTTAAGTAGTACTCTGTCCATGTTCACACCACACAATAAGTGTGGCCGCCAACACAGTGAACAACACTTAATCCCAAGCGACTCAATATAGAGTATCACTCCGATTCACTAACGACAGAGGTGTTCTCCCAGTGAAGTACTGAGGAGAGACTTTGTTCGTCGCTCTCTGAGTACATGTATGAGCACACTCGCTCTCGTTACGTGTTCCCGCTCCAAGAGCGACAACGGAAGGACCCCTTTTTCTGGAAAAATTATCCTTCTCTGTCTTCCCTCACTCCTCTGGCTCTTTGTGTCAGAAATATTCCAACAATCAGCGTTGCTCTTTTAGATGGGAGACGTTTCGTTTAAGCCGACCAATGCGGAAATAGGTAGCATCTCCATTAGGCATATACTGTCTTCCTGTGAGGACTCTGTAACTACGCAGTCGGTCCGTCAAAAAAATGCGTCTCCTGGGCACTCCCACACAGTGTAGTGGAATTTGCTTTTAAGTCGAACATGGGGTTCGTTATCCCTTTGCTCTAGCAAAAGCTGTCCTCTCTCTGGGCGGTCGTTCTGGCTGAATTAGGTGTGTGTTGACTCACCCCTCTGAAGGGACGGACCTCCCAGTGAGCTGGTTGCCTTTTTAGAATGAAAATTCCTGTGGCCGTCTCGTTGTGTATGCCAGCCTCAGTGTGAACTTGTGATTTACTTATTAGATTTGTCTATAGCTTACATGAATTCATATAAAATTGACTCTCCCTTGTCGAATTTGGGTTCAAATGAAGTGCCTTGATGTGCAGAATACGATTTGTCAGGATGGAATATGTAAGAAATGAAGGGCAGGAGACCACGCCACTTTACAGACTCAAGTGGGAGACACTCGAGGACCTGCACGATTGTTCCAATCTTTCTCACGCCTTCAGCCCCTTAAAACAGACATTGAAGAGGTGGACATTTCCTGTCAGATGAGGATGTGCAGCAGGCAGTTGTGTACTGATTCATGCAGCAGGATACGGTGTTTTACCTAATGGATGTCTTCAAGCTGGTGGGTCGGTCGGGTGAATCCCCCAAGGTTTTGCCTTATTGGCTTAGCGATTCTGAATTGTATGGTCTTCCAACGGCAACTTTTTGATGGTCCCTTATTGAAGCAAAAAGTCGTTTAGCAGCGTGTAACATTTTATGACACTTTGAAGAGTATCTTTAATTTCCGTGTGATATATTCACGAAGTACTAATCAAAACACACCAACAGATTCAAAGCTTTTTCTTTCTAACAAATTGATAACCTGGAATGATGCTTTGCGTAAGTATGGTGATATTTGCCAAGACGACGAATTTACTGACGGATTACGATAATATGTGTCAGGTAAACTCTCAGTGTTTTCCAGAGCTGCAAATCTTACTCGACCATTTACTTAACTTTTTACATTATTTAAAAATTAAATTGCAGGCATTTCTATTGCCATAGAACTGAAGCTCAAGGTACCTAAACAATTATATACATTCAGTAAAAGGAGAGAAACACGCAAATCCGGTGATTAAAAGCAGCAATACAATGAAGTGGTGTAACACAGTGACTTTGTCAAGAGCATAACGCAAGTGGCGGGGCCACAGCATCTGTCCAGACCAGTTCCCCACAGAGGAAGAGAGGGTAAAGAAAAGAATCCTTTAATTCTTATCACATATTCCATCCGCATTAAAATTGCGAGTAAATTTGTACCAAACACTCACCGATAGTTTATTTAATTCACAAGTTGTCAATCTTAATTATTCCATTAACACTACTGAACTAATATTCCCAGGTACGTAATCACCATTGAGGTATTTTATACGTAGAGGGTCAATGGTTGGACTGGGTAGGATAATTTTGGCATTCCCCATTTATTAATATATGAAACACTCAAGATAGCGAAATCCAACTTGCTTCCTTGGCCGTTATTCTGAATTGTCGTTGAAGCCATTCGATGTCAAAGACATACAAAGTCTCCTGCGTTCTAGGACTCCGTGCTAGTTCGGGCCACCCAACTCAAAGGCAAGAACTTGATCCCTCCGTCTGCCAGAACAGCAGGAACTGTTACACCTTCAACGTCTGCTAGACGGGCTACAAGGACCTTTCGTATACCGTGGAGGTGCACTGTGGTTCGTCTAGCGAGTCTTTAAGTAGTCCGAAGAGCGGTTCTCCACCCTACTCCGTCGCAGTTGCTAAAGGTGTGTACATCACGAATTCCATCGTGTAGCACTTGCCGCCATTTTGTAGCAAATGCTGTCTTCCATTACGTTTGGAGCAGCCTTGTGTTAACACTCCACGATCTGCTCGTGCTGTTTGGAATTGCGAAGGACACTACAGGTACGGTAGTCGCGTCTGTGCTGTCGTTACGTTTGCATCGCGAGATACCCGCGCTGCAAATCGACATGTAGCGTGGTTATCTCTATTCCGCGACCTCTGTGACCGCATTCTTGACCCAAGGGTAGCTTCCCTGATGTAGTGATTCGTATTAACTCAATTTGCGCTCTCTGTAGGGACTGGCCTGAACTAGCGCGGATTACCAAAACGCTTAAGACTTTGAGTGTCTCCGCTACTGCGTACTTCAATAAGAACGGCTACCGTGACGATCACTAATTTTGTGTGCTATTTCGGACTAGTGGAGGCAAAGTAGGTCAAGAACACAAATACTCCGCCATTCCAGGGGGTGAGGGGAGCCCCTGAGTATGACAGGATTACGTTTCATTTGCCCGTACGTTACTGAATAGATGCAATGCCAAACTATGCTGACATTCGTTGGTCTGTAGCTTCCCTGCTCTGCCTTTAATTAGTTCTTTATTAGGCGACGAAACACCTGCTGCAAGAAACGAACTCCGACGCCTGGGAAAAAAGATCGGCATGTGAACGGTAGCTAGGAAACAAATCTTCGAAAGCCATTGCTTCCATTTTTTGACAATTGTATTAATTCATAATCTCAAGAGGAATAGATTACAGAGACCGATGCCACAGCTACGGCTATTCACGTAATCAACAAACGCAACTGACGACACATAACAAACTAGAAATTCTCAAGTGCACTACATATTTGGACGTGAAAATGATGGAATTTCAGCGCAACAGTAGAGACTATTTGAGAATAACGCCATCTATACTATTTATATACGGAAAGATTAGGTTGCGAGTTTCTCATGCAGAAAGCACAATTGACTGGTTTGTGAGAAGATGGAGTTAAGCTTCCTGTAGAAGGACGAACAGCTACCAGCACGTATCGGAATTCGGATCACTGGAAGCGTCCGATTCCACCCATCTGCTTGGACTCATGACGTAATGGGGTCGTGGTGTGTGACATCACTATGGCGCGGTGTTTTTGATTTGTTTCTTGTCTGTAGATGTTGTGTTGTTGAATCTGATGGGCCTTTCAAATGTTGGATGTTGACACCTTGAGTGTAACGTGTGGTATTGAGTTTCTTTTCACTCTTAGTTATCACTGTGGTAACATGGGTTTATTTTTTGTATGTCTGTATATGTGCGTGATGTGTGTGTGTGTTTTGAGGGGGTGGGTGGCCAACCTAGACGATTTTGTCGGAGGCTTTTGTTGGTAAGTAATTTTTATTTTGGTTTTATTCTATAGTAATTATGATGTTTTATCTGTTTTCTATTTATGGTACTTCGGTTGTGTTTTAATTGATATAGTGAATACGGGGATTTTTGGCTTTTCGAGTTATCGGGGTTCGGTTTAGGTGGCGTATGTAGGTCCGCGAAGTTTATGATTGTGGTTTCTTCGTTTGTGGATTGCCAGTAGATATCGAAAGCTACATTTGTGGTATGTAGCTCAAGGGATATGACTGATTCTATTTTCGGAGTTGTGGGCGTTGGTTCGTTTGAGCTATATTGACCGAGTGAAGTATATGATTCTCGTTGGCCGGCCACGGTAGCCGAGCGATTCTAGGCGCTTCAGTCTGGAACCGCGCGACCGCTACGGTCGCAGGTTCGAATGCTGCCTCGGGCATGGATGTGTGTGATGTCCTTAGGTTAGTTAGGTTTAAGTAATTCTAAGTCTAGGGGACTGATGACCTCAGCTGTTAAGTCCCATAGTGCTCAGAGCCATTTGAACCATTTTTAAACAGGCAGAATACAGCGCTGTGGTAGGCAACGCCTATATTAGACAACAAGTATTTGGCGCAGTTGTTAGATCGGTTACTGCTGCTACAATGGCAGGCTATCAAGATTTTATTGAGTTTGAACGTCGTGTAATAGTCGGCGCATGAGCGATGGGAATCAGCATCTCCGAGGTAGCAAAAAGTGGGGATTTTCCCGTGCGACCATTTCACGAGTATACTGTGAATATCAGGGACATCAAATATTCGACATCGCTGGGGGCAGTAACAGATCCTGCAAGAACAGGATTAACAACGACTGAAGACAATCATTCAATATCACACAAGTACAACCCTTCCGCAAATTGCTGCAGATTACAATGCTGGGCCATCCAGAAGTGTCAGCGTGCGAACCATTCAACAAAGCGTCATCGATATGGGCTTTCGGAGCCAAAGGACCACTTAGTACCCTTGTTGACTGCACGACACAAAGCTTTACGCCTCGCCTTGGTCCGTCAACAGCGACATTGGACTGTTGGTGAATGGAAACATGATGCCTGGTCGGACGAGTCTCGTTTCAAATTATATCAGGTAGATTGATGTGTAAGGGTATAGAGACAACCTCATGAATCCATGGACCCTGTATGTCAGCAGGGGACTGTTCAAGCTGTTGGATGATCTTTAATGATGTGAGCCCTGTGCAGTTGAGGTGATATGGGACCCCTGATAAGTGTAGATACGAATCTGACAGGTGACAAGTACGTAAGCATCCTGTCTGATCACCTGAATCCATTTATGTCCATTGTGAATTCCGACGGGAAATTTCAGTAGGACAATGCGACAACCCACACGTCCAGAATTGCTACAGAGTGGCATGTGTGTATAGTGACGACATTGTCATTTTGTATAACCTGAAGCATGCGTTTCCATCACGTTGATGACGTCATGGGGCAAAGCAATCGGGTGGAAGCGAATGCTTCCCTAATGCTCGGAATTCGATAGCGACCGGCTCGAGCCCTATCGACACTACGGTTTACGATTTCCTGGCATGCTGTTCGTGATTATTATTATTATGTACGCGACTATGGATCCTTTGCAACAAGACAGGTATCTTCGCGGACAGTTTGACGACGTTTTGGGCAACACAGAAAGTCAGCATGGTGACCGTTATGGCACCTTTCATTGATACGGGGACAGTTGTGTTTCGCCCTAGGCACGTTATTAGAAAATTCACTTTCACATCCTTAAGTTGTGATAAATGTATTCAGTAGCGTTATCACTGTTTCGACGACAACAGATTTTCACCATAAATCTTTCTCAAAAATGGTATTTTTGTTTTACCAAAATCTGTTTTCAGTGCATTGTCCTTGTAGAGTCAAAGAAAATGTTTATCACTTTGGTCATAGCTGTAGTTCAGCAGCTACAGAATGTTTCCAAGACATTTGTCAGCTGCACAAGTAAACTCTTATTTGCTTCATTTCATCAGTTTGGACAGTTCATATCGTCATCTTCAGAAGTGAGATAGGCTCAAATCATTGGTACGCCAACGGCAAAAAAAGAATCTAACGGTAGTGTCCTACCTAGTATTGACAAAAAATACACATTTAAAGCAAGTATGCTAAAAGAAATATACCAAAATTGAACAGCAGAAGTAAAACAGATTTTTTAAAACAGACATCCGCGGTGAGAGGTAATGCCTGAAATTCGGCACATTGTTGACGCTGTGGATTTCGGAATATTGAATTCCCTTACAATTTCCAAAATGTTATGACCCATGCGTCTAGCTCCAGCTACCATTCCACGTTTAAAGTCGTTAATTCCCGTCGTGCTGCCTTACACATCGGAAACTTTTCACATGAATCAGCTGAGCAAAAATGGGAGCTCCGGAAGTGCATTGTTCTTTTGTACCTTGTGTATGCGATACTTCCGCCATCTGTGTATGTGCATATCGCTATTCCATGTCTTTTGCCACCTCAGTGTATTTTCGTGATAGTACTCGCTGCCAGACAAGACTCAATTAACCGGATAACAAGATTTGCAGGGAAGGGCAACTAATTTTCCTAAAGTGGCGGGGGACCGCCGTGTCGGCCCATTCTTAGATCTGCGTGCCGGGAGGTAAACTCATTTGATACAATTATGCTCTAGGGACTTGCAGTGGATCAGCGGGAGCTGCATTCAACGGAAAAAGCCGCACTCTCCGCCAAATCGGGGGGCTGTGGCTTATCAAACACATTTACAAGAACTGCAGCGGCCTGGGGAACCATTTACCTTCTTCAGAGCCTCAGACCTTCTGTGGTCAACGGAGACCTCAGGGCGAACATCTGGACCTGCTCGTTTCTTAACAAGATAATATGAAGCCTCCTTCCACACTTATCAAGCCTTGCACATGTTTCAAAAATAGCAAAAAAGTGAGTAGAAAAATTATCAAATAATGCTCAACGAAATGTGACGCTCAAATTACACCTTTCTTGTTTTCACCCCTTTCCCCCTGGGCTGGAATATGTGTACCCTAATTATCTGTGTCTACTGGTATCCCACGTGAAAGTGCACCTCCATTTTCGAAGAGTTTGCATATGCTCTAACTGAGGCGAACGTCGATACTAGCCCGGTTGGCTGTGGGAAACTGTTTAAATACCACATCCCGGGGTGGCCAGCAAGTAGGTCCTTGTCGTCAATCCATCGCAGAGATGCCATCAAGCATCAGCCTGCCTCCATGAATCACCTAAGTAGGACGCTAACGCGTGTGCCTGTCCAGGTAGGTTGGTGACGTAAATCCATTATCTGTTATGATTTTGTTTAGATCCCTCAGAAACTTTCACCTGATCTTCCATGGCCTACTGCTCTAACAGTTATCTGTTTCCTGGTTGATCATGCATTCACTGACGGCCTTCGCTGTCATCTAGGCAGAAACTGCGCTCATCACTAGACACACCTTTGCTCCTTTCACCTTTCTAGGTGTGTCTTTCGGGACTCCACCTGTGGCCTGCTGCAGTATAATGTGTGAGAGGAAGTCTCTCAATTGGCAACCCCGCCTCCAACAAGTGATTGCTGATGGTCCATGTCGCCCCTTTACGTACAACACGTCTTGTGCTGCAGGGAACTTATTACCCCTAATAGTTGCACTTCCGTCGTTGCCTAGGTCTGAATCATCACGCCGTGCGGTCCAGAATTGGAACGAGATCGTGCTTAGCTTCTTCGAGAGAAAAGCTGTTACATACTTAATATCTCACGACCGACGTGCTAGCCAGTTCTTCAAATGGGTAGTCATGAAGTTTTAATTATAATTTCGAAGAACAATAATTAGGTGATTATTTTTTGTTTGTTTGTAGACCCTTTTTACAGCTCTGTTACACATTGAAATCCCAACACCGTAGTGATGTAGCACGCTGCTAGGGGAGATAAAACAAAATGGTGCACCCTATTAATTGAGTGGAGTATCGTGCTGCGAATCTTTGCCTGCATCTAAAGAGGAACAACACAGCAACTATCCATGCCCAGTTGGTGGAAGTGAGCGTC